>NW_024061358.1:0-143178 GCF_016432855.1 Salvelinus namaycush | reverse complement strand
CTATAATATCCACACCATAGCTAAGCCCTATAATATCCACACCAAACCATAGCTAAGCCCTATAATATCCACACCAAACCATAGCTCAGCCCTATAATATCCACACCAAACCATAGCTAAGCCCTATAATATCCATACCAAACCATAGCTAAGCCCTATAATATCCACACCATAGCTAAGCCCTATAATATCCACACCAAACCATAGCTAAGCCCTATAATATCCATACCATAACTAAGCCCTATAATATCCACACAATAGCTAAGCCCTATAATATCCACACCAAACCATAGCTCAGCCCTATAATATCCACACCAAACCATAGCTAAGCCCTATAATATCCACACCATAGCTAAGCCCGATAATATCCATACCAAACCATAGCTAAGCCCTATAATATCCACACCAAACCATAACTAAGCTCTATAATATTCACACCAAACCATAGCTAAGCCCTATAATATCCAAACCAAACAATAGCTAAGCCCTATAATATCCACACCAAACCATACCTGAGCCCTATAATATCCAACCAACATAGCCTGAGCCCCTATAATACCACACCATAGCTAAACCTATATATCCACACAAACCATAGCTAAGCCCTAGTAATATCTACACCAAATGCTAAAGCCCTATAATATCCACACCAAACCATAGCTAAGCCCATATAATATCCACACCATAGCTAAGCCCTATAATATCCACACCAAACCATAGCTAAGCCCTATAATTATCCACAACATAGCTAAGCCTCTATAATATCCACACCAAAAACCTAGCTAAGCTCTATAATATCCACACCATAGCTAAGCCCTATAATATCCACACCAAACCATAGCTAAACCCTATAATATCCACACCATAGCTAAACCCTATAATATCCACACCAAACCATAGCTAAGCCCTATAATATCCAACACAAACCATAGCTAAGCCCTATAATATCCACACCAAACCATAGCTAAGCCCTATAATATCCACACCAAACCATAGCTAAGCCTATAATAATCCACACCAAACCATAGCTAAGCCATATAATATCCACACCAAACCATAGCTAAGCCCTATAATATCCACACCAACCATACTAAGCCCTATAATACCCAACCCATAGCTAAGCCCTATAATATCCAAACCATAGCTAAGCCCTATAATATCCACACCATAGCTGAGCCCTATAATATCCACACCAAACCATAGCTAAGCCCTATAATATCCACACCAAACCATAGCTAAGCCCTATAATATCCATACCAAACCATAGCTAAGCCCTATAATATCCACACCATAGCTAAGCCCTATAATATCCACACCAAACCATAGCTAAGCCCTATAATATCCACACCATAGCTAAGCCCTATAATATCCACACAATAGCTAAGCCTATAATATCCACACCATAGCTAAGCCCTATAATATCCACACAAAACCATAGCTAAGCCCTATAATATCCACACCATAGCTAAGCCCTAAAATATCCACACCAAACCATAGCTAAGCCCTATAATATCCACACCAAACCATAGCTAAGCCCTATAATATCCACACCAAACCATAGCTAAGCCCTATAATATCCACACCATAGCTAAGCCCTATAATATCCATACCAAACCATAGCTAAGCCCTATAATATCCACACCAAACCATAACTAAGCCCTATAATATCCACACCAAACCATAGCTAAGCCCTATAATATCCAAACCAAACCATAGCTAAGCCCTATAATATCCACACCAAACCATAGCTGAGCCCTATAATATCCACACCATAGCTAAACCCTATAATATCCACACCAAACCATAGCTAAGCCCTATAATATCCACACCATAGCTAAGCCCTATAATATCCACACCAAACCATAGCTGAGCCCTATAATATCCACACCATAGCTAAGCCCTATAATATCCACACCAAACCATAGCTAAGCCCTATAATATCCACACCATAGCTAAGCTCTATAATATCCACACCAAAACATAGCTAAGCTCTATAATATCCACACCATAGCTAAGCCCTATAATATCCACACCAAACCATAGCTAAGCCATATAATATCCACACCAAACCATAGCTAAACCCTATAATATCCACACCATAGCTAAACCCTATAATATCCACACCATAGCTAAACCCTATAATATCCACACCAAACCATAGCTAAGCCCTATAATATCCACACCAAACCATAGCTAAGCCCTATAATATCCACACCAAACCATAGCTAAACCCTATAATATCCAAACCATAGCTAAGCCCTATAATATCCAAACCATAGCTAAGCCCTATAATATCCACACCAAACCATAGCAAAGCCCTATAATATCCATACCACACCTTACCTAAGCCCTATAATATCCATACCAAACCATAGCTAAGCCCTATAATATCCACACCATAGCTAAGCCCTATAATATCCACACCATAGCTAAGCCCTATAATATCCACACCATAGCTAAGCCCTATAATATCCACACCATAGCTAAGCCCTATAATATCCACACCAAACCATAGCTAAGCCCTATAATATCCACACCAAACCATAGCTAAGCCCTATAATATCCACACCATAGCTAAGGTCTATAATATCCACACCAAAACATAGCTAAGCTCTATAATATCCACACCATAGCTAAGCCCTATAATATCCACACCAAACCATAGCTAAACCCTATAATATCCACACCATAGCTAAACCCTATAATATCCACACCATAGCTAAACCCTATAATATCCACACCAAACCATAGCTAAGCCCTATAATATCCACACCAAACCATAGCTAAGCCCTATAATATCCACACCAAATCATAGCTAAGCCCTATAATATCCACACCAAACCATAGCTAAGCCATATAATATCCACACCAAACCATAGCTAAGCCCTATAATATCCACACCAAACCATTGCTAAGCCCTGTAATATCCACACCAAACCATTGCTAAGCCCTATAATATCCACACCAAACCATAGCTAAGCCCTATAATATCCACACCAAACCATAGCTAAGCCCTGTAATATCCACACCAAACCATAGCTAAGCCCTATAATATCCAAACCATAGCTAAGCCCTATAATATCCACACCAAACCATAGCTAAGCCCTATAATATCCACACCAAACCATAACTAAGCCCTATAATATCCATACCAAACCATAGCTAAGCCCTATAATATCCAAACCATAGCTAAGCCCTATAATATCCACACCAAACCATAGCTAAGCCCTATAATATCCACACCAAACCATAACTAAGCCCTATAATATCCACACCAAACCATAGCTCGGCCCTATAATATCCACACCAAACCATAGCTAAGCCCTATAATATCCACACCATAGCTAAGCCCTATAATATCCACACCATAGCTAAGCCCTATAATATCCACACCATAGATAAGCCCTATAATATCCACACCAAACCATAGCTAAGCCCTATAATATCCACACCATAGCTAAGCCTTATAATATCCACACCATAGCTAAGCCCTATAATATCCACACCATAGCTAAGCCCTATAATATCCACACCAAACCATAGCTAAGCCCTATAATATCCACACCAAACCATAGCTCAGCCCTATAATATCCACACCAAACCATAGCTAAGCCCTATAATATCCATACCAAACCATAGCTAAGCCCTATAATATCCAAACCATAGCTAAGCCCTATAATATCCACACCAAACCATAGCTAAGCCCTATAATATCCACACCAAACCATAACTAAGCCCTATAATATCCATACCAAACCATAGCTAAGCCCTATAATATCCAAACCATAGCTAAGCCCTATAATATCCACACCAAACCATAGCTAAGCCCTATAATATCCACACCAAACATAACTAAGCCCTATAATATCCATACCAAACCATAGCTAAGCCCTATAATATCCAAACCATAGCTAAGCCCTATAATATCCACACCAAACCATAGCTAAGCCCTATAATATCCACACCAAACATAACTAAGCCCTATAATATCCACACCAAACCATAGCTAAGCCCTATAATATCCACACCATAGCTAAGACTTATAATATCCACACCATAGCTAAGCCCGATAATATCCACACCATAGCTAAGCCCTATAATATCCACACCAAACCATAGCTAAGCCCTATAATATCCACACCAAACCATAGCTCAGCCCTATAATATCCACACCAAACCATAGCTAAGCCCTATAATATCCATACCAAACCATAGCTAAGCCCTATAATATCCACACCATAGCTAAGCCCTATAATATCCACACCATAGCTAAGCCCTATAATATCCACACCAAACCATAGCTAAGCCCTATAATATCCACACCATAGCTAAGCCCTATAATATCCACACAATAGCTAAGCTCTATAATATCCACACCATAGCTAAGCCCTATAATATCCACACCATAGCTAAGCCCTATAATATCCACACCATAGCTAAGCCCTAAAATATCCACACCAAACCATAGCTAAGCCCTATAATATCCACACCAAACCATAGCTAAGCCCTATAATATCCACACCAAACCATAGCTCAGCCCTATAATATCCACACCAAACCATAGCTAAGCCCTATAATATCCACACCATAGCTAAGCCCTATAATATCCATACCAAACCATAGCTAAGCCCTATAATATCCACACCAAACCATAACTAAGCTCTATAATATTCACACCAAACCATAGCTAAGCCCTATAATATCCAAACCAAACCATAGCTAAGCCCTATAATATCCACACCAAACCATAGCTGAGCCCTATAATATCCACACCATAGCTAAACCCTATAATATCCACACCAAACCATAGCTAAGCCCTATAATATCCACACCATAGCTAAGCCCTATAATATCCACACCAAACCATAGCTAAGCCCTATAATATCCACACCATAGCTAAGCCCTATAATATCCACACCAAACCATAGCTAAGCCCTATAATATCCACACCATAGCTAAGCTCTATAATATCCACACCAAAACATAGCTAAGCTCTATAATATCCACACCATAGCTAAGCCCTATAATATCCACACCAAACCATAGCTAAGCCATATAATATCCACACCAAACCATAGCTAAACCCTATAATATCCACACCATAGCTAAACCCTATAATATCCACACCATAGCTAAACCCTATAATATCCACACCAAACCATAGCTAAGCCCTATAATATCCACACCAAACCATAGCTAAGCCCTATAATATCCACACCAAACCATAGCTAAGCCCTATAATATCCACACCAAACCATAGCTAAGCCCTATAATATCCACACCAAACCATAGCTAAGCCATATAATATCCACACCAAACCATAGTTAAGCCCTATAATATCCACACCATAGCTAAGCCCTATAATATCCTCACCAAACCATAGCTAAGCCCTATAATATCCACACCAAACCATAGCTAAGCCCTATAATATCCATACCAAACCATAGCTAAGCCCTATAATATCCACACCATAGCTAAGCCCTATAATATCCACACCAAACCATAGCTAAGCCCTATAATATCCACACCATAGCTAAGCCCTATAATATCCACACAATAGCTAAGCCCTATAATATCCACACCATAGCTAAGCCCTATAATATCCACACAAAACCATAGCTAAGCCCTATAATATCCACACCATAGCTAAGCCCTAAAATATCCACACCAAACCATAGCTAAGCCCTATAATATCCACACCAAACCATAGCAAAGCCCTATAATATCCACACCAAACCATAGCTAAGCCCTATAATATCCACACCATAGCTAAGCCCTATAATATCCATACCAAACCATAGCTAAGCCCTATAATATCCACACCAAACCATAACTAAGCCCTATAATATCCACACCAAACCATAGCAAAGCCCTATAATATCCAAACCAAACCATAGCTAAGCCCTATAATATCCACACCAAACCATAGCTGAGCCCTATAATATCCACACCATAGCTAAACCCTATAATATCCACACCAAACCATAGCTAAGCCCTATAATATCCACACCATAGCTAAGCCCTATAATATCCACACCAAACCATAGCTAAGCCCTATAATATCCACACCATAGCTAAGCCCTATAATATCCACACCAAACCATAGCTAAGCCCTATAATATCCACACCAAACCATAGCTAAGCCATATAATATCCACACCAAACCATAGCTAAGCCCTATAATATCCACACCAAACCATAGCTAAGCCCTATAATATCCACACCAAACCATAGCTAAGCCCTATAATATCCACACCATAGCTAAGCCCTATAATATCCACACCATAGCTAAGCCCTATAATATCCTCACCAAACCATAGCTAAGCCCTATAATATCCACACCAAACCATAGCTAAGCTCTATAATATCCATACCAAACCATAGCTAAGCCCTATAATATCCACACCATAGCTAAGCCCTATAATATCCACACCAAACCATAGCTAAGCCCTATAATATCCACACCATAGCTAAGCCGTATAATATCAACACAATAGCTAAGCCCTATAATATCCACACCATAGCTAAGCCCTAAAATATCCACACCAAACCATAGCTAAGCCCTATAATATCCACACCAAACCATAGCTAAGCCCTATAATATCCACACCATAGCTAAGCCCTATAATATCCACACCATAGCTAAGCCCTATAATATCCACACCAAACCATAGCTAAGCCCTATAATATCCACACCATAGCTAAGCCCTATAATATCCACACAATAGCTAAGCCCTATAATATCCACACCATAGCTAAGCCCTAAAATATCCACACCAAACCATAGCTAAGCCTTATAATATCCACACCAAACCATAGCTAAGCCCTATAATATCCACACCAAACCATAGCTCAGCCCTATAATATCCACACCAAACCATAGCTAAGCCCTATAATATCCACACCATAGCTAAGCCCTATAATATCCATACCAAACCATAGCTAAGCCCTATAATATCCACACCAAACCATAACTAAGCCCTATAATATCCACACCAAACCATAGCTAAGCCCTATAATATCCACACCATAGCTAAGCTCTATAATATCCACACCAAAACATAGCTAAGCTCTATAATATCCACACCATAGCTAAGCCCTATAATATCCACACCAAACCATAGCTAAGCCATATAATATCCAAACCATAGCTAAGCCCTATAATATCCACACCAAACCATAGCTCAGCCCTATAATATCCACACCAAACCATAGCTAAGCCCTATAATATCCACACCATAGCTAAGCCCTATAATATCCACACCATAGCTAAGTCCTATAATATCCACACCAAACCATAGCTAAGCCCTATAATATCCACACCATAGCTAAGCCCTATAATATCCACACAATAGCTAAGCCCTATAATATCCACACCATAGCTAAGCCCTAAAATATCCACACCAAACCATAGCTAAGCCCTATAATATCCACACCAAACCATAGCTAAGCCCTATAATATCCACACCAAACCATAGCTCAGCCCTATAATATCCACACCAAACCATAGCTAAGCCCTATAATATCCACACCATAGCTAAGCCCTATAATATCCATACCAAACCATAGCTAAGCCCTATAATATCCACACCAAACCATAACTAAGCCCTATAATATCCACACCAAACCATAGCTAAGCCCTATAATATCCAAACCAAACCATAGCTAAGCCCTATAATATCCACACCAAAACATAGCTGAGCCCTATAATATCCACACCATAGCTAAACCCTATAATATCCACACCAAACCATAGCTAAGCCCTATAATATCCACACCATAGCTAAGCCCTATAATATCCACACCAAACCATAGCTAAGCCCTATAATATCCACACCATAGCTAAGCCCTTTAATATCCACACCAAACCATAGCTAAGCCATATAATATCCAAACCATAGCTAAGCCCTATAATATCCAAACCATAGCTAAGCCCTATAATATCCAAACCATAGCTAAGCCCTATAATATCCACACCTTAGCTAAGCCCTATAATATCCATACCAAACCATAGCTAAGCCCTATAATATCCACACCATAGCTAAGCCCTATAATATCCACACCATAGCTAAGCCCTATAATATCCACACCATAGCTAAGCCCTATAATATCCACACCATAGCTAAGCCCTATAATATCCACACCATAGCTAAGCCCTATAATATCCACACCAAACCATAGCTAAGCCCTATAATATCCACACCAAACCATAGCTAAGCCCTATAATATCCACACCAAACCATAGCTAAGCCCTATAATATCCAAACCATAGCTAAGCCCTATAATATCCACACCACACCATAGCTAAGCCCTATAATATCCACACCAAACCATAGCTAAGCCCTATAATATCCACACCAAACCTAAACAAAAGTTTGTAAACTTTATCAGGGTAATATCAACCGTAGGCCTGAGTCAAGTCATTGTTTATGGGGAAAATATGAACAGGTTACTATATTGCAGCATTAAATAAAGTTTAGCATCTGTCAGTATGTACCATTCTAGCCCCATCTTAACCACATATGTACCATTCTAGCCCCATCTTAACCACATATGTACCATTCTAGCCCCATCTTAACCACATATGTACCATTCTAGCCCCATCTTAACCACATATGTACCATTCTAGCCCCATCTTAACCACATATGTACCATTCTAGCCCCATCTTAACCACGTATGTACCATTCTAGCCCCATCTTAACCATGTATGTATCATTCTAGCCCCATCTTAACCACGTACGAACCATTCTAGCCCCATCTTAACCACGTACCTACCATTCTAGCCCCATCTTAACCACGTACGTACCATTCTAGCCCCATCTTCACCCCTTACGTACCATTCTAGCCCCACCGTCACCCCTTACGTACCATTCTAGCTCCACCTTCACCCCTTACGTACCATTCTAGCCCCATCTTAACCACGTATGTACCATTCTAGCCCCATCTTAACCAGATATGTACCATTCTAGCCTCATCTTAACCACATATGTACCATTCTAGCCCCATCTTAACCCCTTACGTACCATTCTAGCCCCATCTTAACCACGTATGTACCATTCTAGCCCCATCTTAACCACGTATGTACCATTCTAGCCCCATCTTAACCACGTATGTACCATTCTAGCCCCATCTTAACCACGTATGTACCATTCTAGCCCCATCTTAACCACGTATGTACCATTCTAGCCCCACCTTCACCCCTTAGGTACCATTCTAGCCCCATCTTAACCACATAGGTACCATTCTAGCCCCATCTTAACCACATAGGTACCATTCTAGCCCCATCTTAACCACACAGGTACCATTCTAGCCCCATCTTAACCACACAGGTACCATTCTAGCCCCATCTTAACCACACAGGTACCATTCTAGCCCCATCTTAACCACACAGGTACCATTCTAGCCCCATCTTAACCACACAGGTACCATTCTAGCCCCACCTTCACCCCTTATGTACCATTCTAGCCCCACCTTCACCCCTTATCTACCATTCTAGCCCCACCTTCACCCCTTACGTACCATTCTAGCCCCATCTTAACCACATATGTACCATTCTAGCCCCATCTTAACTACATATGTACCATTCTAGCCCCATCTTAACTACATATGTACCATTCTAGCCCCATCTTAACCACATATGTACCATTCTAGCTCCATCTTAACCCCTTATGTACCATTCTAGCCCCATCTTAACCCCTTATGTACCATTCTAGCCCCATCTTAACCCCTTATCTAACATTCTAACCCCATCTTAACTTAACCCCTTATGTACCATTCTAGTGGCAAACTAACAATTGGCCACTAGATTATACAAGATGCTTTTTTCCAGTAGAGATTAGTTGATGAATTTCCTGGCTGTGGAACAGTGGATGTGTAGGGATAATTCAAATGGAACTGTTATTAACCAATCGGCATCCAGGATCCAAATGCAAAGTTGAATAATGAGTGATCTAGTAATCAAATCAGATTTTATTTGTCACATGCGTCGAATACAACAGGAATACAACATTGCCCCAACAATGCAGTTTTAAGGAAAATAAGTGTTAAGTAGCAAATAGATATATAAAAACAAATAATTAAAGAGCAGTAGTAGACTGTGGCAGAAACATTAAGTTACAAATAATGCGGAACAAAACACACACAATAGCACAATTGGTTGAGAGCCTCCTCCTGTGCCACTATATATTACATCAGGGTAATGGATTAAACCTCATAGGAAGAGCAGGAGGTTTCATTCAGGTCTCTCTGTTTAACTAAATACTCTGTCTTTGGCAGGAGAGAGACCAGACTCTCACTCTGACAGACGGAAGAAGAGTCCTTCAGACGAACCAGACCCAGAGACGCCCAAACCAGCGAGACGACACCACTGCTCCCAGTGTAATTTGAGTTTTAAGTGGTTATGGAAGCTGAAACAGCACGATAGGACACACATAGGGGAGAAGCCACACCACTGCTCCCAGTGTGGAAAGAGTTTTACCCTGTTAGGGAACCTGAAAAAGCATAAAGGAATACACACAGGAGAAAAGCCTTTCCAATGTTCCCAGTGTGGAAAGAGATTTTCACGATCACAGCACCTAAAATCACATGAAAGGACACACACAGGGGATAAACCACACCACTGCTCCCAGTGTGGAAAGAGATTTTCCCAGTTAGGGAGCCTGAAAAAGCATAAAGGACTACACACAGGAGAAAAGCCTTTCCAATGTTCCCAGTGTGGAAAGAGATTTTCAGGATTGCAGCACCTAAAATCACACGAGAGGACACACACAGGGGAGAAACCACACCATTGTGCCCTGTGTGGAAAGGATTTTACCCAGTTAGGGAACCTAAAAAAACATCAGATGAAACACACAGGAGAAAAGCCGTTCCAATGTTCCCAGTGTGGGAAAAGATTTTCACGATCACAGGAACTAAAATCACATGAGATGACACACACAGGGGAGAAACCACACCATTGCTCCCATTGTGGGAAAAGTTTTACCCAGCTAGGGAGCCTGAACAAACATAAGAGAATACACTCAGGAGAAAAGCCTTACCACTGCTCCCAGTGTGGAAAGAGTTTTACCCAGTTAGGGAACCTGAACAACCATAATATAATTCACACAGAAGAAAAGCCGTTCCAATGTTCCCACTGTGGAAAGAGATTTTCACGATCACAGGACCTAAAATCACACGAAAGGACACACACGGGGGAGAAACCACACCACTGCTCCCATTGTGGAAAGCGTTTTACCCAGTTAGGAAGCCTGAACAAACATAAGAAGAGAATACACTCTGGAGAGAAATCTTAACATACTTTCCAGGACAGAGGACCTGCAATCACATGACAGAATAGAGAGGCTGTGTTCTGACTTATGTTTTTGAGGTTGTTTTTAAATGAAATGTTGATATGAAAAATATGATTTGGATATTTAAAAATTACTATTATAAAATAGATTTAGTAGAATAACCTAGAAATGTTATGAATTTAGTAAAAAGCATTTCATTAAAGCAACATATCTTTTAATATAAATCTGAATATCAATAAAATGTGGAACGCCACTAGTGGACGTTCATTATATACATCTGTGTATTGTTACATGTAGGAGCAGTATGGACCTAGTCTGTTCATTATACACATCTGTGTATTGTTACATGTAGGAGCAGTATGGACCTAGTCTGTTCATTATACACATCTGTGTATTGTTACATGTAGGAGCAGTATAGACCTAGTCTGTACATTATATACATCTGTGTATTGTTACACCATGTAGGAGCAGTATAGACCTAGTCTGTTCATTATACACATCTGTGTATTGTTACATGTAGGAGCAGTATGGACCTAGTCTGTTCATTATATACATCTGTGTATTGTTACATGTAGGAGCAGTATAGACCTAGTCTGTTCATTATATACATCTGTGTATTGTTACATGTAGGAGCAGTATAGACCTAGTCTGTTCATTATATACATCTGTGTATTGTTACACCGTGTAGGAGCAGTATAGACCTAGTCTGTTCATTATACACATCTGTGTATTGTTACACCATGTAGGAGCAGTATAGACCTAGTCTGTTCATTATATACATCTGTGTATTGTAAATACAGATGTGTAGTAGATGTAAAGTTTGTTTTCAATTCTCACTCATAAAAATGTTTCACTAATCAAGCAACACATGCTTCTCTTTATACATCTCAATATAATATTGTTATCTTTCTAGTAAAAAATATTTTTATACTTTTGGTCTGAAAACAAAAATACATATATATTTTTTTACCCCTTATTCTCCCCAATGTAGTGATTTCCAATTGGTAGTTACAGTCTTGACCCATCGCTGCAACTCCCATACGGACTCGGGAGAGGGCGAAGGTCGAGAGCCGTGTGCCCTCTGAAACACGACCCTGCCAAGCCGCACTGCTTCTTGACACACTGTTCGCTTAACCCGGAAGCCAGCCGCACCCAATGTGTCTTAGGAAACACTGTACAACTGGCGACCGTGTCAACGTGCACCCGGCCCGCCACAGGAGCTGCTAGACCGGCACTCACAAGTGGCTGAATTAGTCATTGCCGTCCTTGCGTCACACACAACCTGTATCATAGACACAGAAAACACTGGAGACTGTACAGTTCACACCTGGGTAACACATTGTGTAAAAATATCAAATACTTACAAATAACTGAGATGAGCTTGATGCTAAAACAGGCAATTTGCAGTTGATACATCCATTTGTGGACTTATAAATGAATGGTCTGTACCCATTGATTCATGAGCTTAGTTGTACCTGTTATAACAGAAAATATAAGCTTGTTTTACTCCTATGTTTAGAAACAAAGAAAATGTAAACAAACACTGTGTAGCCTCAAAACACTGTTAAAACTATAATTGTGATATCATGGATGGTCAGTTATTGCATTCATATCTTTGTCTATGAATTTGAAAGTGGTTCCATTTCTCCAGGGGCATCCCTAAGCTTTTCGCCCAAACAGTGGTGGGGAACTAGTTTCCCCTTTTAAGGAACTATTCCATTGGTTACATTATCCAACAGTTGAGAAGAATATATCCAGCTCAAGTATTTATAAGTATTTGACATGAACAATACAGTATCGTTCAAAGGTTTGGGGTCACTTAGAAATGTCCTTGTTTTTGAAAGACAAGCACATTGTTTGTCCATTAAAATAACATCAAATTGATCAGAAATACAGTGTAGACATTGTTAATGTTGTAAATGACTGGAAACGGCTGATTTTTAATGCAATATCTACATTGGCGTTACAGAGGCCCATTATCAGCAACCATCACTCCTGTGTTCCAATGGCTCGTTGTGTTAGCTAATCCAAGTTTATCATTTTAAAAAGGCTAATTGATCCTTAGAAAACCCCTTTGCAATAATGTTAGCACAGCTGAAAGCTGTTGTTCTGATTAAAGAAGCAAAAAACCTGGCCTTCTTTAGACTAGTTGAGTTTCTGGAGCATCAGCATTTGTGGGTTCGATTACAGGCTCAAAATAGCCAGAAACTCATCAGTCTATTCTTGTTCTGAGAAATGAAGGCTATTCCATGTGAGAAATTGCCAAGAAACTGAAGATCTTGTACAACGCTGTGTACTACTCCCTTCACAGAACAGCGCAAACTGGCACTAACCAGAATAGAAAGAGGAGTGGGAGGCCCCGGTGAACAACTTCGATATCAGAGAGACTTCAACTTACAAGCACAACCAGCACTACGACCAGGAATACGACTTTCCCAAAGTGGATCCTTTGTCTACACCTCCCAGGGCATTTGAACTAATTCTAGACGCCGGAGGAGAGGGTGCCGGAGCGGTCTTCTAGTGAGGCTTCAGATGCGCGCACACCACTCACCGCTCCCGAGTATATTACTCGCTAATGTTCAGTCCCTAGTTAACAAAGTCAACGAAATCTGGGCAAAAGTTGCTTTCCAAAGAGAAATCCGGGATTGTAATATACTCTGTTTCAAGGAAACATGGCTAGCTGGGAACATGCTGTCGGAGTCGGTACAGCCAACAGGATTCTCAGTGCATCGTGCCGACAGGAATAAACATCTCTCCGGTAAGAAGAAGGGCTGGGGTGTATGTTTCATGATTAAAGACTCATGGTGTAATTGTAACAACATACAGGAACTCAAGTCCTTTTGTTCACTTGACCTAGATTTCCTCACAATCAAATGCCGACCGTATTATCTCCCAAGAGAACTCTCTTCGGTTATCGTCACTGTCGTGTACATCGATGTCTTGCTTCCAGACAAATTAAACAACTTATTTGCGTGCTTTGAGGACAATACAGTGCCACCGACGCGGCCCGCTACCAAAGAATATGGGCTCTCCATCTCCGTTGCCGACGTGAGTAAAAAATTGAAACCTGTTAACAGCAAGGCTGCTGGCCCAGACGGCATCGCTAGCCGCGTCCTCAGAGCATGCGCAGACCACCTGGCTGGTGCGTTTACGGACATATTCAATCAATCCCTATCCCAGTCTGCTGTGCCCACATGCTTCAAGATGGCCACCATTGTTCCTGTTCCCAAGAAAGCCAAGGTAACTGAACTAAATCATGAAGTGCTTTGAGAGACTAGTCAAGGATCATATCACCTCCACCCTACCTGTCACCCTAGACCCACTTCAATTTGCTTACCGCCCCAATAGGTCCACAGACAATGCAATCGCCATCACACTGCACACTGCCCTATCCCATCTGGACAAGAATGCTGTTCATTGACTACAGCTCAGCATTCAACACCATAGTACCCTCCAAACTCATCATTAAGCTTGAGACCCTGGGTCTCAACCCTGACCTGTGCAACTGGGTCCTGTACTTCCTGACGGGCCGCCCCCAGGTGGTGAAGGCAGGAAACAATATCTCCACTTCGCTGATCCTCAACACTGGGGCCCCACAAGGGTGCGTTCTCAGCCCCCTCCTGTACTCCCTGTTCGCCCACGACTGCGTGGCCATGCACGCCTCTAACTCAATCATCAAGTTTGCAGATGACACAACAGTGGTAGGCTTGATTACCAACAACTATGAGACATCCTACAAGGAGAAGGTGAGGGCCCTTGGAGTGTGGTTTTAGGAAAATAACCTCTCACTCAATGTCAGCAAAAACAAAAGAGATGATCGTGGACTTCAGGAAACAGCAAAGGGAGCGCTCCCCTATCCACATTGACGGGACAGCAGTGGAGAAGGTTGAAAGTTTTAAGTTCCTCTGTGTTCATATCACCGACAAACTGAAATGGTCCACGCACACAGACAGTGTGGTGAAGAAGGTGCAACAGCGCCTCTTCAACCTCAGGAGGCTGAAAACATGTGACTTGTCATCGAAAACCCTCACTAACTTTTACAAGTGCACATTTGAGAGCATCCTGTCAGGCTGTATCACCGCCTGGTAAGGCAACTGCACCGCCCACAACCGCAAGGCTCTCCAGAGGGTGGTGCGGTATGCACAACGCATCGCCAGGGGCAAACTACCTGCCCTCCAGGACACCTACAACACCCGATGTCACAGGAAGGGATAAAAGATCATCAAGGACAATAACCACCTGAGCCACTGCATGTTCACCCCGCTATCATCCAGAAGGTGAGGTCAGTACAGGTGCATCAAAGCTGGGACAGAGAGATTTAAAAACAGCTTCTACCTACAGACTTGATATCATTGGCCACTATAATAAATGGAACACTAGTCACTTTAATAATGGCACTTTAAGAATGTTTACATATCTCACATTACTCATCTCATATTTATATATTGTATACTGTATCCTTCATCTAGGTCAGCACCAGCTGTTCTGGATGACTGTGTGATAACGCTCTCCGTAGCCAATGTGAGCAAGACCTTTAAACAGGTCAACATTCACAAAGCCGCTGGGCCAGACGGATTACCAGGACGTGTACTCAAAGCATGCGCTGACCAACTGGCAAGTGTCTTCACTGACATTTTCAACCTCTCCCTGACTGAGTCTGTAATACCTACATGTTTCATTGCAGACCACCATAGTCCCTGTGCCCAAGGAAGCGAAGGTAACCTGCCTAAATGATTACCGCCCCGTAGCTCTCACGTTGGTAGCCATGAAGTGCTTTGAAAGGCTGGTCATGGCTCACATCAACAGCATCCTCCCGGACACCCTAGAACCACTTCAATTCCCATACCGCCCCAACAGATCCAAAAGGAACACCTATGTGAGAATGCTGTTCATTGACTACAGCTCAGCGTTCAACACCATAGTGCCCACGAAGCTCATCACTAAGCTAAGGACCCTGGGACTAAACACTTCCCTCTGCAACTGGATCCTGGACTTCCTGACGGGCCGCCCCCAGGTGGTAAGGGCAGGCAACAACACGTCTGCCACGCTGATCCTCAACACGAGGGCCCCTCGGGGGTGTGTACTTAGTCCCCTCCTGTACTCCCTGTTCACCCACGACTGCGCTGCCAAACACGACTCCAACAGCATCATTAAGTTTGCTGACGACACAACAGACAACGATGAGATGACCTATTTGGAGGAGGTCAGAGAACTGGCAGTGTGGTGCCAGGACAACAACCTCTCCCTCAATGTGATCAAGACCAAGGAGCTGGAAAAGGCGGGCCGGACAGGCCTACATTAACATCAACGGGGCTGTAGTGGAGCGAGTTGAGTTTCAAGTTCCTTGGTGTCCACATCACCAACGAACTATCATGGTCCAAACACACCAAGACAGTCGTGAAGAGGGCACGACAAAACCTTTTCCCCCTCAGGAGACTGAAAAGATTTGGCATGGGTCCCCAAATCATCAAAAAGTTTGACAGCTGCACCATCGAGAGCATCCTGACCGGTTGCATCACTGGGGCCAAGCTTCCTGACACCCAGGACCTCTATTCCAGGCGGTGTCAGAGGAAGGCCCATAAAATTGTCAGAGACTCCGGTACCGAAGTGCCAAGTCTAGGTCCAAAAGGCTCCTTAACGGCTTCTACCCCCAAGCCATAAGACTGCTGAACAATTAATCAAATGGCTACCCAGACTATTTGCATTTTTTTTTACACTGCTGCTATTTGGTGTTTATTATCTATGCATAGTCACTTTACCCCTACCTACATGTACATATTAACTCAATTACCTCAACTAACCTGTTGAAGCACCTTTGGCAGCGATTACAGCCTTGAGTCTTCTTGGGTAGGAAGCTACAAGCTTGGCACACCTGTATTTGGGGAGTTTCTCCCATTCTTCTCTGCAGATCCTCTCAAGCTCTGTCAGGTTGGATGGGGAGCGTCACTGCACAGCTATTTTCAGGTCTCTCCAGAGATGTCCGATCGGGTTCAAGTCCGGGCTCTGGCTGGGGCACTCAAGGACATTCAGAGACCCATCCCGAAGCCTCTCCTGCATTGTCTCAGCTATGTGCTTGGGGTCATTGTCCTGTTGGAAGGTGAACCTTCACCCCAGTCTGAGGTCCCCTGGAGCAGGATTTCATCAAGGATCTCTCTATACTTTGCTCCGTCTTTCCCCCTCCTGACTAGCCTCCCAGTTTCTGCCTCTAAATAACATCCAAACAGCATGATGCTGCCACCACCATGCTTCACCGTAGGGATGGTGCCAGGTTTTCTCCAGACGTGACACTTGTCATTCAGGTCAAAGGGTTCAATCTTGGTTTCACCAGACCAAAGAATCAAATTTCTCAAGAACTGAGAGTCCTTTAACTGCCTTTTGGCAAACGCCAAGCAGGTAGCTAGGTAGCTAAGGTGAACTCAACTCAGACTGATGGTGAGGATTAACATTAGCTAGCTTTCCCCCAGCAGTTTCAATCTAGCAAACTAGTTAATGGCATTTTCTCAACTTCATCAATCAGATGGATAGCTAGCAAGTATATTTGTTTTCCCTTGCATCTAAAGCTGCCTGATACAGCTGGCCAGTTGATAGTAAAGTAGGATGAATGATACAACTAGCTAGCTGCAATGGCTAGCCAGGAGTTTGTCTGAAATGACAACAACTTTGTCATGTAGTAACCAAAAAAGTGTTCAACAAATCTAAATATATTTTATATTTGAGATTCTTCAAAATAGCCACCCTTTGCTTTGATGACAGCTTTGCACACTCTTGGCATTACTGTTGGAAAAGCATTCCAGGTGAAGCTGGTTGAGAGAATGCCAAGAGTATATATATATTTTGTTGAACACTTTTTTGGTTACTATATGATTGCATATGTGTTATTTCATAGTTTTGATGTCTTTCAGTATTAGTCTACAATGTAGAAAATAGTAAAAATAAAGAAAAACCCTTGAATGAGTAGGTGTGTCCAAACGTTTGACTGGTACTGTATAAGATTGGAATGTTTCTTTAAACCTGCAGCTAGTTACTTGAAATGAGACATATAATCAGGCCAAAACATGATTAAAAAACGCTATTAACTGACATGGATAGCTAGCTAATGAAACACAAATGGACATTTACAGTAGCTGGCTAGGCTATTCAAACTGTAACATTGGCTAGCTTTCAATACATTGGATAAATGGTGGAGTTACCTCTTCATACTATCCAGATAATTATTATTGCCGCTGAATATTTTAAATGCACTCTAAAACATATTATCTCATTTCAGTCTTTGGGAGCTAGATATGCCTGTTTCTCTTCAACAGACAGCAGCTCACGTTTTCACAAGAGGCTGTAGTTACATCGTAAATAAAAGCAGGCCATTGGCTGTCTACATCACAAGGGGTATGTACGGGACCTCTGATTGGTTCCAAGTTTAGGAGTTCGGCAAATTTGCCTGAACAGACAGACAGTGTTAAAATATACTTTTTATGAGAAAATGTGCAAGGATTGCAGGTTCCAACAAATGTTATAGTCATCATAACAATGTTTTACTGTCATATACAAAAATGCAGGTCCTCCCTCGACTGAGACCCATTAATTTCACTCTTTTCGGCTTCGGCCCACCACCTAATAACACAACCACTACAGATAGAACAATGAGCCAGATGTTTCACCTGAGGAATAAATGTGAAACATCCGGTTGGCGTTTCCACTCACTACCAAATATGGTGATGTGAGGAAGCCCAGTGGCCGGCAGTGGGAGATGATGGAGCGAGATGGATTCTGGCCGACATTCTACCAATCTTTTTATCGATAAAACATTTTATCTCAATACAGTTTTCTGTTTCCATAACTATAATCTGTAATAAACAGTGGACTACGTTTTGTAGACTTTACCCTTTGCCACGGTTTCACAAAAATGGCGTTGTTTAGAAGGAGGGCAATGGCGAAATGAGTTACGCGCTTCACACAGTAGGCGTTCCCTAACGGAAATATGCAAATAAGTGCTAGAACGCGCCAATAGGATCTCGCTTGCTCGTCCTTGGCTCTGCCCACTTCCTTGCTTGTTCTGGCCACTATGATTAATTTGCTCATATTGGAAACAATAGGACTGGTCTATCTTGGGTTAGTTATAAAAAATCTTTGTCCAGTCATTCCGTGAAGCGCATGAGGTGTGGCTGACGTTAGCCAGATTGAGCTAGCTACCGAGCTAGTATATGAATTTTTAATTTTAATTTGACTTATTGCAGAAAAACAGTATATATATATAAGAAGTATACAAACAGACAATGATAACATATGCTAGGGGGTACAACAAATGACAGACTATACAAAGACCTTAAAAGAAACACACATTGATTGTTTTAACAGCTTTCTTATTAGAATAATGTAGAACGGTCCTAATGCAACCCAATTTATTACAAGTTTTGTTAAATCCAGCGATGTACAAGGGATCTCTATTGCTGACAGAGATATTAAAAGGCATCTCTATTGCTGACAGATATTAAAAGGCATCTCTATTGCTGACAGAGATATTAAAAGGCATCTCTATTGCTGACAGAGATATTAAAAGGCATCTCTATTGCTGACAGAGATATTAAAAGGCATCTCTATTGCTGACAGAGATACTAAAAGGGATCTCTATTGCTGACAGAGATACTAAAAGGGATCTCTATTGCTGACAGAGATACTAAAAGGGATCTCTATTGCTGACAGAGATATTAAAAGGGATCTCTATTGCTGACAGAGATATTAAAAGGGATCTCTATTGCTGACAGAGATACTAAAAGGGATCTCTATTGCTGACAGAGATATTAAAATGCATCTCTATTGCTGACAGAGATATTAAAAGGGATCTCTATTGCTGACAGAGATATTAAAAGGCATCTCTATTGCTGACAGAGATATTAAAAGGCATCTCTATTGCTGACAGAGATATTAAAAGGCATCTCTATTGCTGACAGAGATATTAAAATGGATCTCTATTGCTGACAGAGATACTAAAAGGGATCTCTATTGCTGACAGAGATATTAAAAGGCATCTCTATTGCTGACAGAGATACTAAAAGGGATCTCTATTGCTGACAGAGATATTATCATCAGTCAACTTGCAGATGACACCACCCTCTTTTTTGAAAGATGCTGACCAGATTCCTAG
The DNA here is from genome assembly GCF_016432855.1 of Salvelinus namaycush. Lineage (NCBI taxonomy): Eukaryota > Metazoa > Chordata > Actinopteri > Salmoniformes > Salmonidae > Salvelinus > Salvelinus namaycush. The sequence continues at coordinate 122,750 of NW_024061358.1, read as the reverse complement.
AGCAGTCTACGTGATAAATATTTGTTCCAAAGCATCTAGTCCTTGCCAAATCTAGGAGAAGTGCCATGCTTTAATTTAATGGAAAAGGTTCCCATTCATATGAAGAGTTTTAATAGTACTACAAAATAATTCCCCAAAACCAAATTTCTCAAGGGAGAGAAATAGAAAGTCATGTTCCACTGTAGCGAAGGCTTTATAAAAGTCTAAGAAGACAATAAAACGATCTTAGAAGATTAGATCAGAATAGTCAATAAGGTCTAACACCAGTCGGATATGATTAGATATGTGTATTTCTCATGAAGCCAGATTGGGTCTCTTCTATAATTGAGTCCAATACGGCCTTCAATCTTTTTTGAAAATATAGAGGCTAATATTTTGTAGTCGTTATTGAGCAGACAGATTGGACGCCAATTATCGAGGAGAAGCAAGTCTTTCATGGGCTTACGTATTAATGTCATCAGACCTGGAGTCAAACTGGGAGGAACAGCATTATTTACAATGTAATCAGACCTGGAGTCAAACTGGGAGAGAGAGCATTATTTACAATGTAATCAGACCTGGAGTCAAACTGGGAGGGAGAGCATTATTTACAATGTAATCAGACCTACAGTCAAACTGGGAGGGAGAGCATTATTTACAATGTAATCAGACCTGGAGTCAAACTGGGAGAGAGAGCATTATTTACAATGTAATCAGACCTGGAGTCAAACTGGGAGTGAGATCATTATTTACAATGTAATCAGACCTGGAGTCAAACTGGGAGAGAGAGCATTATTTACAATGTAATCAGACCTGGAGTCAAACTGGGAGGGAGAGCATTATTTACAATGTAATCAGACCTGGAGTCAAACTGGGAGTGAGATCATTATTTACAATGTAATCAGACCTGGAGTCAAACTGGGAGTGAGAGCATTATTTAAAATGCTTTCAGAAAAGACCTCCAACAGTAATGGGGCCAACTGGTGAGTAAAACTCAGCAGATATACCATCAGTCCCAGGAGACTTATAAGGTGTTCAATAGCATAAATGATCTCTTCAACTATAATATAGTCATCACACTGTTCCCTCTCAGCCTCCCAAATTGATCCCCCAGAGAGTCAACAACAAAAATAGTTGTTGAGGAATTCTCACAGTACTTAGAACTATATAAATTCCTGTAGAAGTTGGAACTAAAGTTAGAGATTAATTTGGGATCGTCTGTGATGAGACCATTAATATTTAATTGTTGAATTGTATTATTTTTAGAGTGATATTTTTCTAAACTGAAAAAATAAGATTAAAAAAAAAAATATGAGTAAAAACTCATGCTTCCTACGCTTTAACATTTTGTCTGAAAATAAAATATACATTTTATTCAACTGCGTTACCCACTCCAGTCAGAGGATGGCGAAGTGAGATTTTAAGGTAATGTTGCTAGTGTGACGTATAATCTAGTGGACGGGACGCTTCTATCAACAGCAGCAACAGTCAGTCAGCCACCTCCGTAGCTTGCTAGACAAAATAGCCGAACCAATAAAGCTCTTTAGACGCTTTCGTGTATATTAGCTGCTGTGTTTTAAACACGCTTATGTCGTCTAGCGTTAACGTTAGTTAGTTATCCGATTTCATTTCATATTTACAGTGTTGTTCTTGGTCAGCTAGCGGGCTTGTTAAGTTAGCATTAGCCTATCAAGCTAACGTTAACATCCCCGACCATGAGTTCACTAAGCTACTCTCCTCCTGCTAAAGAAGAGGTCTGCTGGACGGAGAAAGAAGCTCTCGTCAAAGAGGAGGAGGAAGAGGAGGCTGTTACAATACAAAAACAAGTAGAGGGTGAGGCTGTTACCGTGAAGGAAGAAGAGGAGAAAGACGTTACAGTGAAAGAAGAGGAAGAGGAGGAAGATGTTACAGTAAAAGAAGAGGAGGAAGAGAAAGAGGAGAATGCAGTTTTTGGAGTGAAAGAGGAGGAGGGGGAGATGACTGTCACATCGAAAAAGGAGGAGGAGGAAGATGAGGAAACTGGATATCTGGGCCCAGTTTCCCAAAGGCATCTTAAGGCATCCAATGGTTCTAACGATGAACTTAGCCGTAAGATGGTTTTGAGAAACCGTTCCCTGATTAACACTAGTAAGTACTGTCTTAATAACAGAGGCACAAACTCTGCAGTTGTTGAACTGATGTGTGGTGTTAAAGGGGAAATGTGCAGTTGCTACATTCATATTTGGACTTTTAAATTATTTGTTTATAGCCATTGATTCTTGAAGAATATAACACATGCCTCATGAGCTTAGTTCAACTGTTGTACCCCATCAGAACCCAGAATAAGCTTTTTTTACTCCAATGTTTAGAAACAATGTAAATCAACACTGTATAGCCTCAACATGGTTAAAACTATAGTGTTGATATCATGGATGGTCAGTTCTTGCATCCATAGGTCTGTCTATGAATTTGAGAGTAGTTAGATTTCTCCAGCCCCATCTTATTACCAAAACAGTGTTGGAATGACAGATTTGTTATTGTTTGAACTGCAGATTGATTGATTGATGTGTTTTTTTTAAAGGGACAACCTAGGATTTAAACAGTAACAAAATGTCGGCCATGAGTCTTGGTTTGGTAAACCGCTGAGGGATGGGGGCTGGAGAAATGTAACCACTCTCACATTCATGGAGAAAGCTATTGTAGCAACTGTAACCCAAAGCCTAGGGACCTCTTCAAGAAGTTCAGACATCTTGGTGTAACAGTTATAAGGTGTTGGCTTGACAGTCGCAGGACAAAGGTTTGAGTCCAGCTCAGGGCTACCCCCTGAATTCACTACACTATGAATACAAGGACTGGCCATCCATGATGTCATAATGATAGTTTTAATAAGGTTTTGAAGCTGTACAATGTTTGTTTACAAACAGTGGCATTATACAAGCTTATGTTTTGGTTTCTGATAGGGAAATACATTTGAGGCATTTATAAGTTATATTCTTCAGGAATCAATGTATATATACTTCATGGGTCTTTCTATAACTGCCAGTGATGATTTCCTTTTTCTAGGCTATATAGTATATTCTAGAATTCATCCATGATGTCATAATGATAGTTTAACCAGGTTTCTAGGATATATAGTATATTCTAGAATTCATCCATGATGTCATAATGATAGTTTAACCAGGTTTCTAGGATGTATAGTATATTCTAGAATTCATCCATGATGTCATAGTGATAGTTTAACCAGGTTTCTAGGCTATATAGTATATTCTAGAATTGTCAGTGATGATTTCCTGTGGAGGTTAAATTGTTAGAGCTGTTGATAAGTCATTGTATAATATTCAGCCAATTTATTTACCCTAGTTGACTGGTCAATTGTTCTGTCGATAGGCTGTTTTGTTGACCGTGATTTATTTTTGTAGAGCAGTCGCAAATACGCTATATATACAACATTTTGTGTTCACCCCTTCAAATTACTGGGTTCAGCTATTTCAGCCACATCCGTTGCTGACTGGTGAATAAAATTGAGCACACAGCCGTGCAATTTCCATAGACAAACATTGGTAGTAGAGTGGCCTTACTGAAGAGCTCTTACTTTAAATGTAGCACCGTCATGGGATGCAACCTTTCCAACAAGTCAGTTCGTCAAATTTCTGCCCTGCTAGAGCTGCCCCAGTCAACTGTAAGTGCTGTTATTGTGAAGTGGAAACGTCTAGGAGCAACAACGGCTCAGACGCAAAGTGGTAGGCCGCACAAGCTTACAGAACGGGACCGCCGAGTGCTGAAGCGAGTTCCAAACTGCCTCTGGAAGCAACGTCAGCACAATAACTGTTCGTCGGGAGCTTCATGAAATGGGTTTCCATGGCCGAGCAGTCACACACAAGCCTAAGATCACCATGCGCAATGCCAAACGTCGGCTTGGTGTAAAGCTCGCCGCCATGGGACTCTGGAGCAGTGGAAACGCGTGTACTCTGGAGCAGTGGAAACGCGTGTACTCTGGAGCAGTGGAAACGCGTGTACTCTGGAGCAGTGGAAACGCGTGTACTCTGGAGCAGTGGAAACGCGTGTACTCTGGAGCAGTGGAAACGCGTGTACTCTGGAGTGGTGAATCCCACTTCATCATCTGGCAGTCCGACGGATGAATCTGGGTTTAGCGGATGCCCGGAGAACACTACCTGTCTGAATGCATTGTGCCAACTGTAAAGTTTGGTGGAAGAGGAATAATGATATGAGGCTGTTTTTTTCATGGTTCGGGCACCTTAGTTCCAGTGAAGGGAAATTTTAACATCATACATACAATGACATACAATGACATTCTAGAATATTCTGTGCTTCCAACAGTTTGGGGAAGGCTCTTTCTTGTAGTGCATACAATGACATTCTAGAATATTCTGTGCTTCCAACAGTTTGGGGAAGGCTCTTTCTTGTAGTGCATACAATGACATTCTAGAATATTCTGTGGTTCCAACAGTTTGGGGAAGGCTCTTTCTTGTAGTGCATACAGTGACATTGTAGATGATTCTGTACTTCTAACTTTGTGGCAACAGTTTGTGGAATAGTTTGGCTCTTTCCTGTTGCAGCACGACAATGCATAAAGCCCTGTACTCAACCCCATCGAAACACCTGAAGGATAAATTGGTCTTAGCTCAATTGTCTAAGAAAATTGAGGAGAGAGCAAACCCCCAACTTAATTAGGTCTATAATCAATAGCTTAACTGTTGAATATGCCTGGCTTTATAAATCAGTACCAGTCAAAAGTTTGGACGCACCTACTCATTAAAGGCTTTTTCTTTATTTTTACTATTTTCTACATTGTAGAATAATAGTGAAGACATCAAAACTATGAAATAACACATGGAATCATGTAGTAACCAAAAAAAGTGTTAAACACACCAAAATGTATTTTATATTTGAGATTCTTCAAATAGCCACCCTTTGCCTTGATGACAGCTTTGCACACTCTTGGCTTTCTCTCAACCAGCTTCATGAGGTACTCACCTGGAATGCATTTCAATTAACAGGTGTGCCTTGTTAAGTTCATTTGTGGAATTTATTTCCTTCTTAATGTGTTTGAGCCAATCAGTTGTGTTGTGACAAGGTAGGGGTTGTATACAGAAGATAGCCCTATTTTGTTAAAGACCAAGTCCATATTATGGCAAGAACAGCTCAAATAAGCAAAGAGAAACAACAGTCCATCATTACTTCAAGACATGAAGGTCAGTCAATCTGGAAAATTTCAAAACTTTGAAGGTTTCTTCAAGTGCAGTCGCAAACACCATCAAGCGCTATGATGAAACTGGCTCTCATGAGGACCGCCACAGGAAAGGAAGATCCAGAGTTACCTCTGCTGCAGAGGATAAGTTCATTAGAGTTACCAGCCTCAGAAATGGGCAAATAACTGCACCTCAGATTGCAGCCCAAATAAGTGCTTCACAGAGTTCAAGTAACAGACACATCTCAACATCAACTGTTCAGAGGAGACTGCATGAATCAGTCCTTCATGGTCGAGTTGCTGCAAAGAAACCACTACTAAAGGACACCAATAACAAGAAGAAGAGACTTGCTTGGGCCAAGAAACACAAGCAATGGACATTAGACCGGTGGAAATCTGTCCTTTTGGTCTGAGTCCAAATTTGAGATTTTTGGTTCCAACCACCGGTCATTTAATTCACAGACAGTGATGATGTCATCTGAAATAATAATTCACAGACAGTGATGATGTCATCTCTCGGTGATTTACAGTTTGTTGCCAAAACAAACAGGCTTCTAAATAAACTGCTGTTCACCATTCAACAGTCTAGATTTACCAGGTTATTACTTCTAAATAAACTGTTCACCATCTGGGACCATTCAACAGTCTAGATTTACCAGGTTATTACTTCTAAATAAACTGTTCACCATCTGGGGCCATTCAACAGTCTAGATTTACCAGGTTATTACTTCTAAATAAACTGTTCACCATCTGGGACCATTCAACAGTCTAGATTTACCAGGTTATTACTTCTAAATAAACTGTTCACCATCTGGGACCATTCAACAGTCTAGATTTACCAGGTTGTCACTTTTTGGGGTTCTCATGGCTTTACAATTGTTGTTTTGATTGTTGCTTGAACAGTCGCTAAGATAATATTTGGTTGTGATAGTTGCAAAATACCTGTTTTGGACACAGCATTTGTTAGCTTGAATGCTAACGCTCATTGACCGGCTGGTAGCAAAGCTAACCAAAGAGCATTTTCCTCAAACATGATATTAAGCAGGACATTCAAACGAGCCTGTGAAATGCACTCACAAGCAACCTGGAAATGGAGGCTATTTTTGCTGTCAGCCTATGAGAATTCCCCATAGTTTTCCCCCACAGTGCGGAATTAGTGAATAGCGACACAGAGCTTAATGTGAGTTTCCTTGAGTAGCATCCTGATCTTGCTCTGATAATGTGTGGTAATATTCAGAATACATTGTGAAAAACAAAAATCTTCGCTCACCATTTCTGCCCACGCAGATATACTACAACTAGATAACAGATATACTGCAACTAGATAACAGGTATACTGCAACTAGATAACAGGTATACTACAACCATAACTAGATAACAGATATACTACATCTAGATAACAGATATACTACAACTAGATAACAGATATACTACAACTAGATAACAGATATACTACAACTAGATAACAGATATACTGCAACTAGATAACAGATATACTGCAACTAGATAACAGATATACTGCAACCATAACTAGATAACATATATACTGCAACTAGATAACAGATATACTACAACTAGATAACAGATATACTACATCTAGATAACAGATATACTACAACTAGATAACAGATATACTACAACTAGATAACAGATATACTACAACTAGATAACAGATATACTACAACTAGATAACAGATATACTACAACTAGATAACAGATATACTACAACTAGATAACAGGTATACTGCAACTAGATAACAGGTATACTGCAACTAGATAACAGGTATACTGCAACTAGATAACAGGTATACTGCAACTAGATAACAGGTATACTACAACTACATAACAGATATACTACAACTACATAACAGATATACTGCAACTAGATAACAGATATACTGCAACTAGATAACAGATATACTACAACTAGATAACAGATATACTACAACTAGATAACAGGTATACTACAACTAGATAACAGGTATACTACATCTAGATAACAGATATACTACAACTAGATAACAGATATACTGCAACTAGATAACAGGTATACTACATCTAGATAACAGGTATACTACATCTAGATAACAGATATACTACAACTAGATAACAGATATACTACAACTAGATAACAGATATACTACAACTAGATAACAGATATACTACAACTAGATAACAGATATACTACAACTAGATAACAGATATACTGCAACTAGATAACAGATATACTGCAACTAGATAACAGATATACTACAACTAGATAACAGGTATACTGCATCTAGATAACAGATATACTACAACTAGATAACAGATATACTACAACTAGATAACAGATATACTACAACTAGATAACAGATATACTGCAACTAGATAACAGATATACTACAACTAGATAACAGGTATACTGCATCTAGATAACAGATATACTACAACTAGATAACAGATATACTACAACTAGATAACAGATATACTACAACTAGATAACAGATATACTACAACTAGATAACAGGTATACTACAACTAGATAACAGATATACTGCAACTAGATAACAGATATACTACAACTAGATAACAGATATACTACAACTAGGTAACAGATATACTGCAACCATAACTAGATAACATATATACTACAACTAGATAACAGATATACTACATCTAGATAACAGATATACTACAACTAGATAACAGATATACTGCAACTAGATAACAGATATACTACAACTAGATAACAGATATACTACAACTAGGTAACAGATATACTGCAACCATAACTAGATAACATATATACTACAACTAGATAACAGATATACTACAACTAGATAACAGATATACTACAACTAGATAACAGATATACTGCAACTAGATAACAGATATACTGCATCCATAACTAGATAACAGATATACTGCAACTAGATAACAGATATACTGCAACTAGATAACAGATATACTGCAACCATAACTAGATAACATATATACTACAACTAGATAACAGATATACTACATCTAGATAACAGATATACTACAACTAGATAACAGATGTACTGCAACTAGATAACAGATATACTGCATCCATAACTAGATAACATATATACTACAACTAGATAACAGATATACTGCAACCATAACTAGATAACATATATAATACAACTAGATAACAGATATACTACATCTAGATAACATATATACTACAACTAGATAACAGATATACTACATCTAGATAACAGATATACTACAACTAGATAACAGATATACTACAACTAGATAACAGATATACTGCAACTAGATAACAGATATACTACAACTAGATAACAGGTATACTGCATCTAGATAACAGATATACTACAACTAGATAACAGATATACTACAACTAGATAACAGATATACTACAACTAGATAACAGATATACTACAACTAGATAACAGATATACTACAACTAGATAACAGATATACTACAACTAGATAACAGGTATACTGCATCTAGATAACAGATATACTGCAACTAGATAACAGGTATACTACAACTAGATAACAGATATACTGCAACTAGATAACAGATATACTGCAACTAGATAACAGATATACTGCAACTAGATAACAGATATACTACAACTAGATAACAGATATACTACAACTAGGTAACAGATATACTGCAACCATAACTAGATAACATATATACTACAACTAGATAACAGATATACTACATCTAGATAACAGATATACTACAACTAGATAACAGATATACTGCAACTAGATAACAGATATACTGCATCCATAACTAGATAACATATATACTACAACTAGATAACAGATATACTGCAACTAGATAACAGATATACTGCAACTAGATAACAGATATACTGCAACCATAACTAGATAACATATATACTACAACTAGATAACAGATATACTACATCCATAACTAGATAACAGATTTACTACATATTGGTGACCAAGAGCCTTCTGCTTAGGGTTTCAACAACTGTAATAACTTATTTCTACAATCATCCACTTTACTAATGTGAAAAAAAACAAGACTACATTTGACTGTTGTTGCTCACTTGACTGTGTTATTAAGACAATAGACAAAGTTTGTTGAAGCTTTTAAAGATTCATTACAGACATAAAAATCATGAGCATCACCTTTTAGCTCATATAAACAGTGTGTTTCTGCTGTTGTGGGCCTTTAACCATCTGTCTGACATTGTTGTTCACACAGGAGAGAGACTTGACTATTGTGGATCCTCTGGGGAGCCTCAACAACATCATGAAGCTGACGAGGCAGAGAAGAGTCCCCCCAGATCAGAACACCTCAAGAAACAGCAGCGGAAACCCACAGGAAAGAAACCTCACTGCTGCTCTGACTGTGGGAAGAGATTTACCTCTTCAACAGACCTTAAAAGACACCAGAGAATCCATACAGGAGAGAAACCTTATACCTGTGATCGGTGTGGGAAGAGTTTTACTACATCTAGCCAGCTGACTATACACCAGAGAATACACACAGGAGAGAAACCTTACCACTGCTCTGACTGTGGAACGAGTTTTGTTTCTTCCCAATATTTAAAATCACACAAGAGAACACACACAATTGCGAAACCTTACCACTGCTCTGACTGTGGAAAGTGTTTTGTTTCGTCACAATATTTAAAATCACACCAGAAAACACACACAGGAGAGAAGCCTTATAGCTGTGATCAATGTGGAAAGAGATTTAGTCACTCAAGCAACCTGATGGTACATTTGAGAACGCACACTGGAGAGAAACCTTATAGCTGTGATCAATGCGGGAAGAGTTTTACTTCATCTAGCCAGCTGAATATACACAAGAGAACACACACAGGGGATAAACCTTACCACTGCTCTGACTGTGGAAAGAGTTTTGTTTCGTCCCAATATTTAAAATCACACCAGAAAACACACAAAGGAGAGAAGCCTTATAGCTGTGATCAATGTGGGAGGAGTTTTACTCACTCAAGTAACATGATATCACACCAGAGAACACACACAGGAGAGAAATATTGTGGCTGTAATCAATGTGGGAAGAGGTTTACTCAGCCAAACAGCCTGATAGCCCACCAGAGAACACACACAGGAGAGAAATCTTATAGCTGTGATCAATGTGGCAAGAATTACGCTGGTAAAAGAGCTCTGATTAAACATCAGAAAATACATGAAGGAGTTGTTTCATGATATCAATGAAATAATGTCACAATGTAGAATGTTTTAACATTGTAGTAGGAGTATTTTAATGATGTCACAATGTAGAATGTTTTAACATTGTAGTAGGAGTATTTTAATGATGTCACAATATAGAATATTTTAACATTGTAGTAGGAGTATTTTAATGGTGTCACAATGTAGAATGTTTTAACATTGTAGTAGGAGTATTTTAATGATGTCACAATGTAGAATGTTTTAACATTGTAGTAGGAGTATTTTAATGATGTCACAATGTAGAACCCTAAACGTTTGTCCCCTGTTCTATTGATTTCAACATGATATGGATATTAGCCTCAGGGGATAAATCTAGGCTCTGAATTGAAATAGTATTTATGTGATTAACATAAACACAAATAAAGTGTTGCGTTTCACTTCCCGCGTTGGCGACCTACTTGAATCAAACTGCAACACTTCAAAATGTGGCTAGCTGTTTTCTACAAATTGATCTCTAAACAGTGATGTACATTATTCCCACATTCCGTGTGGTGTTTGAGCTGTTAGTTTTAACAGGACGTGAAACCCCCTCTTGCGCAATTGATTTCAACATGATATCGTTTAATAGTGATGACAAATAAGTGTTACGTTTCTCTTCGTTCTGAGGACCCCTAAATTTAAATGCATCACTCCAAAATGTAGCTGACTGTCTTCTGCAGATTGTCCTCTAACCAGTGAGGTGAAAGATATCTCCCATTTCCATGTGTTTTTTTTAGTTGTTAGTTTCAACAGCACATACAACCTGATTTCCCCCCTAATCGATATCAGTGATTTATTGCTACTTGTCAAAACAACAGTGTTTTTGGCGCTTGTGCAGTTTATAAGATGCTCGTTTAAAAAAATACAAGTAATATGATTACTATTGTGGAACATGTTTGTAGATAGACATTTTATGTTGAGGTTTTCAATATATCACAAACTGTTTCTGCATATTGGTTATTGATTTTTACAAGTTAAAACTGTTTTGACATTGGGAAAATGTTGTTGAAAAGACATTGAAAATAATAAGCCCGACGTCCAATCTACGTTCGGTTGTTGAAAATACTTATTTTTCAGGTGATTGTTTCAATGACTTCAAAGCAACTCAATTTCAACTGACTTTCATTCTATGCATATGGATGCAGTATAGAAAAATGGACTTGGACTAACTTATGAACAATTTTATTAACAATGAACAGTTTTATTAACAATGAACAGTTTTATTAACAATGAACAATTTTATTAACAATGAACAGTTTTATTAACAATGAACAATTTTATTAACAATGAACAGTTTTATTAACAATGAACAGTTTTATTAACAATTAACTATTTTTTAAACAATCCTACATCACTCCAGTTTTTACACACAGTATTTCTTTACAACATTCAAATGCTAATTGTCTTTATTCCACTACTGAAGAAGCATGACTCAAATCACCTCATATTTCAAACATTCAGCCTGACAAAAGTTTAATTATTCCATGCCTCACCACTAAGTTAATTATTGCCAATACATATTAACAAATTGGTGTACATTTGGTTTTTATATTTTCATAATATTTCAATGTAATGTAACATTTAGTAATCACAATTATTTATGAGACTAACTGAATTTTATTGGCACAATTATATTGTTTATTAACAATGTAGTAAAACAAGCTTGTATTTCTGGTTGGATATTACATTCTATTCTTACTATTTTAATCAATGTCATTTCCTTAGAATGCTCATTAGTCTTTCAGTTTGTTATTCTATATTTTTAATCCTCTCATGTGTAACTCTGTGTTGTATGTATCAAACTGCTTTATCTTAGCCAGTTTTAAAGGAGAACTTCTCAACTGGTTAAATAAAAAATAAAAATGTAAATCTGCGGCCTCAAATCAAATGTCATAAAGCCCTTTTTACATCAGCAGATGTCACAAAGTGCTAAACAGAAACCCAACCTAAAACCCCAAACAGCAAGCAATGCAGGTGTAGAAGCACGGTGGCTAGGAAAAAACTCCCTAGAAAGGCAGGAACCTAGGTTGAAACCTAGAGAGGAACCAGGCTATGAGGGGTGGCCAGTCCCCTTCTGATTGTGCCGGGTGGATTTTATAAGAGTACATGGCCATTAAGGCCAGATCATTCTTCAAGATGTTCAAACGTTCATAGATGAACAGCAGGGTCAAATAATAATCACAGTGGTTGTAGAGGGTGCAACAGGTCAGCACCTCAGGAGTAAATGTCAGTTTGCTTTTCAAAGCCAAGCATTCTTTTATTTTTTACCCCTTTTTCTCCCCAATTTAGTGATTTCCAATTGGTAGTTACAGTCTTGTCCCATCGCTGCAACTCCCGTACGGACTCGGGAGAGGCGAAGGTCGAGAGCCGTGCGTCCTCCGAAACACAACCCCGCCAAGCCTCACTGCTTCTTGACACAATGCACGTTTAACCCGGAAGCCAGCCACACCAATGTGTCGGAGGAAACACCGTACACCTGGCGACCGTGTCAGCATGCATGTGCCCAGCCCGCCACAGGAGTCGCTGGAGCACAATGGGACAAGGACATCCCAGCCAGCCAAACCCTCCCCTAAACCGGATGAAGCTGGGCCAATTGTGTGTCGTCTCTCGGTCGCGTCCGGCTGCGGCACAGCCCTGTATCGAACCAGTATCTGTAGTTAGCTGAGCCTTCTGAGGTCGAAACAACAGGTAAGGTAGAGAGAGGGTCGAAAACAGCTGTTCTGGGACAGGTAGCACGTTTGGTGAACAGTTCAGGGTTCCATAGTCGCAGCCAGAACAGTTGAAATTGGAGCAGCAGCACAACCAGGTGGACTGGGGACAGGCAGGAGTCATCAGGCCAGGTAGTCCTCAGGCATGGTCCTATGGCTCAGGTCCACCTAAAGAGAGAGAGAGAGGAAGAGAGATGGATGAATTATAGGGAGCATACTAAAGATCTCACAGGACTCCAGAGAATTGTGTGACCTCTCACCTCTCTGGCTGTAGAAGTGTTCTTCTTAACCAGTCTCTCAACAGCTCTCTGACTGAGCTCCACCCTCACTGGGTCTTCAGAGGAGAGGAAGGCTGAGGAGGGATGGATGGATGAATGGATCAATCAGTCAACAAGTCAGTAATATAAAGAGAGTGTTGATCACCACTAAGTTAATTATTGCCAATACATATTAACAAATTGGTGTACATTTGTTTTTTATATTTTCATAATATTTCAATGTAATGTAACATTTAGTAATCACAATTATTTATGAGACTAACTGAATTTTATTGGCACAATTATATTGTTTATTAACAATGTAGTAAAACAAGCTTGTATTTCTGGTTGGATATTACATTCTATTCTTACTATTTTAATCAATGTCATTTCCTTAGAATGCTCATTAGTCTTTCAGTTTGTTATTCTATATTTTTAATCCTCTCATGTGTAACTCTGTGTTGTATGTATCAAACTGCTTTATCTTAGCCAGTTTTAAAGGAGAACTTCTCAACTGGTTAAATAAAAAATAAAAATGTAAATCTGCGGCCTCAAATCAAATGTCATAAAGCCCTTTTTACATCAGCAGATGTCACAAAGTGCTAAACAGAAACCCAACCTAAAACCCCAAACAGCAAGCAATGCAGGTGTAGAAGCACGGTGGCTAGGAAAAAACTCCCTAGAAAGGCAGGAACCTAGGTTGAAACCTAGAGAGGAACCAGGCTATGAGGGGTGGCCAGTCCCCTTCTGATTGTGCCGGGTGGATTTTATAAGAGTACATGGCCATTAAGGCCAGATCATTCTTCAAGATGTTCAAACGTTCATAGATGAACAGCAGGGTCAAATAATAATCACAGTGGTTGTAGAGGGTGCAACAGGTCAGCACCTCAGGAGTAAATGTCAGTTTGCTTTTCAAAGCCAAGCATTCTTTTATTTTTTACCCCTTTTTCTCCCCAATTTAGTGATTTCCAATTGGTAGTTACAGTCTTGTCCCATCGCTGCAACTCCCGTACGGACTCGGGAGAGGCGAAGGTCGAGAGCCGTGCGTCCTCCGAAACACAACCCCGCCAAGCCTCACTGCTTCTTGACACAATGCACGTTTAACCCGGAAGCCAGCCACACCAATGTGTCGGAGGAAACACCGTACACCTGGCGACCGTGTCAGCATGCATGTGCCCAGCCCGCCACAGGAGTCGCTGGAGCACAATGGGACAAGGACATCCCAGCCAGCCAAACCCTCCCCTAAACCGGATGAAGCTGGGCCAATTGTGTGTCGTCTCTCGGTCGCGTCCGGCTGCGGCACAGCCCTGTATCGAACCAGTATCTGTAGTTAGCTGAGCCTTCTGAGGTCGAAACAACAGGTAAGGTAGAGAGAGGGTCGAAAACAGCTGTTCTGGGACAGGTAGCACGTTTGGTGAACAGTTCAGGGTTCCATAGTCGCAGCCAGAACAGTTGAAATTGGAGCAGCAGCACAACCAGGTGGACTGGGGACAGGCAGGAGTCATCAGGCCAGGTAGTCCTCAGGCATGGTCCTATGGCTCAGGTCCACCTAAAGAGAGAGAGAGAGGAAGAGAGATGGATGAATTATAGGGAGCATACTAAAGATCTCACAGGACTCCAGAGAATTGTGTGACCTCTCACCTCTCTGGCTGTAGAAGTGTTCTTCTTAACCAGTCTCTCAACAGCTCTCTGACTGAGCTCCACCCTCACTGGGTCTTCAGAGGAGAGGAAGGCTGAGGAGGGATGGATGGATGAATGGATCAATCAGTCAACAAGTCAGTAATATAAAGAGAGTGTTGATCACCACTAAGTTAATTATTGCCAATACATATTAACAAATTGGTGTACATTTGTTTTTTATATTTTCATAATATTTCAATGTAATGTAACATTTAGTAATCACAATTATTTATGAGACTAACTGAATTTTATTGGCACAATTATATTGTTTATTAACAATGTAGTAAAACAAGCTTGTATTTCTGGTTGGATATTACATTCTATTCTTACTATTTTAATCAATGTCATTTCCTTAGAATGCTCATTAGTCTTTCAGTTTGTTATTCTATATTTTTAATCCTCTCATGTGTAACTCTGTGTTGTATGTATCAAACTGCTTTATCTTAGCCAGTTTTAAAGGAGAACTTCTCAACTGGTTAAATAAAAAATAAAAATGTAAATCTGCGGCCTCAAATCAAATGTCATAAAGCCCTTTTTACATCAGCAGATGTCACAAAGTGCTAAACAGAAACCCAACCTAAAACCCCAAACAGCAAGCAATGCAGGTGTAGAAGCACGGTGGCTAGGAAAAAACTCCCTAGAAAGGCAGGAACCTAGGTTGAAACCTAGAGAGGAACCAGGCTATGAGGGGTGGCCAGTCCCCTTCTGATTGTGCCGGGTGGATTTTATAAGAGTACATGGCCATTAAGGCCAGATCATTCTTCAAGATGTTCAAACGTTCATAGATGAACAGCAGGGTCAAATAATAATCACAGTGGTTGTAGAGGGTGCAACAGGTCAGCACCTCAGGAGTAAATGTCAGTTTGCTTTTCAAAGCCAAGCATTCTTTTATTTTTTACCCCTTTTTCTCCCCAATTTAGTGATTTCCAATTGGTAGTTACAGTCTTGTCCCATCGCTGCAACTCCCGTACGGACTCGGGAGAGGCGAAGGTCGAGAGCCGTGCGTCCTCCGAAACACAACCCCGCCAAGCCTCACTGCTTTTTGACACAATGCACGTTTAACCCGGAAGCCAGCCACACCAATGTGTCGGAGGAAACACCGTACACCTGGCGACCGTGTCAGCATGCATGTGCCCAGCCCGCCACAGGAGTCGCTGGAGCACAATGGGACAAGGACATCCCAGCCAGCCAAACCCTCCCCTAAACCGGATGAAGCTGGGCCAATTGTGTGTCGTCTCTCGGTCGCGTCCGGCTGCGGCACAGCCCTGTATCGAACCAGTATCTGTAGTTAGCTGAGCCTTCTGAGGTCGAAACAACAGGTAAGGTAGAGAGAGGGTCGAAAACAGCTGTTCTGGGACACCTAAAGAGAGAGAGAGAGGAAGAGAGATGGATGAATTATAGGGAGCATACTAAAGATCTCACAGGACTCCAGAGAATTGTGTGACCTCTCACCTCTCTGGCTGTAGAAGTGTTCTTCTTAACCAGTCTCTCAACAGCTCTCTGACTGAGCTCCACCCTCACTGGGTCTTCAGAGGAGAGGAAGGCTGAGGAGGGATGGATGGATGAATGGATCAATCAGTCAACAAGTCAGTAATATAAAGAGAGTGTTGATCAACTTAAATGTCCATCTCCCACCCATGGAGAGACCTATATACTGTATCCGGGGTTGGGTAGGTTACTTTCTAAATGTAATCTGTTAGTTACTAGTTACCTGTCCAACATTGTAATCAGTAACATAACCTTTGGATTACCCAAACTCACTAATGTAATTTGATTACTTTCTCCTCAAGAGGTTCAAGTTAGTACCACAGTCATAAAATCTATAACCTTAACCACACTGCAAACCCTAATGATGGTTCTGGTCATGGTTGGGGTCAAACAGAGTTCAAACTGATCTTCAGTCCCTCAGAAACCACCACTAGAATGTCTGATTACTTTCAGATTACTTTCCCCTTAAGAGGCACATAAAATCTGATTTAACTTTAACCATACTGCTAACCCTAATGCCTGACCTTAGATATTTGTTTTCATGATTTTTTTACAACGTAGCGCATTTTGACTGCAGCTGTCCCTTCTCGCGGAAATCGATCAGTTCTGCGGAGCTATATCCAACAAAAGTGTCATACCTCTCGTGCTTCGCAGAGCAGCGCAGAGCTGTTGTGAAGAAAGTTGTCAAGGAAGTGAGTTTGTGTTTATACAGGAACTCCCCGCCCTCACCTATCTTAAACCAATCATGTCAATGCGGAGCTGTATGTGGCCTTCCGCATAGATACAAACATTTGAGAGGCACACAGCAAATGCGGAACGGAGCTCAATTTGGCCTCTGCATGCCTCCGGAGACTCCGCTTCCTTGACTAATTCCTTCACAACAGCTCTGTGCTGCTCGGCGAAGCACAATAAGTATGAAAACTTCGCCATGGTTTGTTGGACAAAACTTATGGGGGAAACGAATGCTGTTTTTGGAGTTTTTTTTGGGATAAACACTGAAAATAAGGTCTGTAGTAAACACAGTCTTAGGAGATCTTATATGTTTTTTTTGTTTTTGTTTTACCTTGTCTGGATCAATCTGAATGTTCCCGGCCCTCGATGACGTATCCCAGAAGGGAGATAGTGGAGCGATGAATTTCACACTTCTCAGCCTTCTGACAAACAACTGGTTCTCCAGGAGACGCTGAAGAACTTGTGGGACGTGGAGAACATGCTCCTTATTAACTGATCTGGAAAAGACAAGGATGTCGTCAAGGTAGACAAACACAAACCGGTTCAACATATCACAGGGCACATCATTGACCAGAGCCTGGAATACTGCGTGTGCGTTGGTCAGTCGGAATGGCGTAACCAGATACTCGTAATGCCCGCTAGCTGTGTGAAAGACTTGTCTTCCATTCGTCTCCTTCCCGTATCCGAACCAGATGGTTGGCATTCCGAAGGTCCAACTTCGAGAATACAGTCGCCCCCTGGAGAGGCTTGTGAGCCGAGGAGAGGAGTGGTAGCGGTTAAGGCCCTGGTAGTCGTTACACGGGAGACTTGTGTCCTTCTCCACAAAGAAGAACCCTGCTCCCAGAGAGTCCTCAATGTACCCGTTGTCTTGGTTTCCGGACCAGACAGGGAAAAAAGCTGCCCCGAGGCGGTGTAGTACCAGGCAGGAGGTCAATGGCACAGTCATAGGGTCGATGCGGAGGAAGAGATGTGGCACGGGCCTTGTTGAAAACCTCCCGGAGGTCCTGGTACTCCGCTGGAACGGTGGAGAGATCCGAGGCTTTACCCAAGCCCGCAGGAGGACGTCCTGGGGCGGGCTGCGCCGCCTTGAGGCAAGGCACAGAGCAGAACGGGTTCCAACACAGGATTGAACCAGTAGCCCAGTTGATCAAGGGGTTGTGCCTCTGGAGTTATGACAATCCCAAAACCACAGGTGCATGAGGAGATTCAATGAGCAGGAACTGCATGGACTCACTGTAGTTACCTGACACTCGCAGGTTGATAGGAATCAAACCGTGAGGGACCCTGCCAATAGAGCGTCCGTCCAATACTCTGACGTCCATGGGAACGGAGAGGAGTTGTGTGGAGATACGCAGCTCCGACACCAGGGTAGTGTCCATTAAGCTCTCGTCGGCCCCAGAATCCAGAAGCACCTGGAGAGATTTAGACCGGTCACCCAACAACTGGATAGCATTTTTTTTTCACCTTTATTTAACCAGTTAGTTGTTAGTTGAGAACAAGTTCTCATTTGCAACTGCGACCTGGCCAAGATAAACCATAGCAATTCGACACATACAACAACACAGAGTTACACATGGAATAAACAAAACATACAGTTAATAATACAGTATAAAAAATAAAATAAAAAGTCTACATACAGTGAGTGCAAATGAGGTAAGGTAAGGGAGTTAAGGCAATAAATAGGCCATGGTGGCGAAGTAATTACAATATAGCAATTAAACACTGGAATGGTAGATACTGGGGTGCAAAGGAGCAAGATAAATAAATAAATACAGTATGGGGATGAGGTAGATAGATGGGCTGTTTACAGATGGGCTATGTACAGGTGCAGTGATCTGGGAGCTGCTCTGACAGCTGGTGCTTAAAGCTAGTGAGGGAGATTTGAGTCTCCAGCTTCAGTGATTTTTGCAGTTCGTTCCAGTCATTGGCAGCAGAGAACTGGAAGGAAAGGCGGCCAAATGTGGAATTGGCTTTGGGGGTGACCAGTGGGATATACCTGCTGGAGCGCGTGCTACGAGTGGGTGCTGCTATGGTGACCAGTGAGCTGAGATAAAGCGGGGCTTTACCTAGCAGAGACTTGTAGATAACCTGTAGCCAGTGGGTTTGGCGACGAGTATGAAGCGAGGGCCAACCAACGAGAGCGTACATGTCGCAGTGGTGGGTAGTGTATGGGGCTTTGCTGACAAAACGGATGGCACTGTGATAGACTACATCCAATTTATTGAGTAGAGTGTTGGAGGCTATTTTATAGATGACATCGCCGAAGCCGAGGATCGGTAAGAGTAGTGATGCTGAACGGGCGGGCAGGTGCGGGCAGTGATCGATTGAATAGCATGCATTTAGTTTTACTTGCATTTAAGAGCAGTTGGAGGCCACGGAAGGAGAGTTGTATGGCATTGAAGCTCGTCTGGAGGTTAGTTAACACAGAGTCCAAAGAGGGGCCAGAAGTATACAGAATGGTGTCGTTTGCGTGGAGGTGGATCAGAGAATCACCAGCAGCAAGAGCGACATCATTGATGTATACAGAGAAGAGAGTCGGCCCGAGAATTGAACCCTGTGGCACCCCCATAGAGACTGTCAGAGGTCCGGACAACAGGCCCTCTGATTTGACACACTGAACTCTATCAGAGAAGTAGTTGGTAAACCAGGCGAGGCAATCATTTGAGAAACCAAGGCTGTCGAGTCTGCCAATAAGAATGTGGTGATTGACGGAGTCGAAAGCCTTGGCCAGGTCAATGAATACGGCTGCACAGTAATGTCTCTTATCGATGGCAGTTATGATGTCGTTTAGGATCTTGAGCGTGGCTGAGTTGCACCCATGACCAGCTCTGAAACCAGATTGCATAGCGGAGAAGGTACGGTGGGATTCAAAATGGTCAGTAATCTGTTTGTTAACTTGGCTTTCGAAGACCTTAGAAAGGCAGGGTAGGCTAGATATAGGTCTGTAGCAGTTTGGGTCTAGAGTGTCTCCCCCTTTGAAGAGGGGGATGACTGTGGCAGCTTTCCAATCTTTGGGAATCTCAGACAATACGAAAGAGAGATTGAACAGGCTAGTAATAGGGGTTGCAACAATTTCGGCAGATAGTTTTAGAAAGAGAGGGTCCAGATTGTCTAGCCCCGCTGATTTGTAGGGGTCCAGATTTTGCAGCTTTTTTCAGAACATCAGCTATCTGGATTTGGGTGAAGGAGAAATGGTGGGGGCTTTGGCGGGTTGCTGTGGAAGTGCCGGGCAGTTGAAAAGCATGGACAGCCGTAGAGAAATGCTTATTGAAATTCTCAATTATAGTGGATTTATCGGTGGTGACAGTGTTTCCTAGCCTCAGTGCAGTGGGCAGCTGGGTGCTCTTATTCTCCATGGACTTTACAGTGTCAGTTGAGTAGGGGTAGGGGTAGCCAGGTGGAATTATAATATCACATGACACAAGGACCTTAAGGGACATACATACACTTACAATTCTAACAGATTTTTTTGTTAGTAGAGTATTTAATTGTCTTAAAATACTGTTCAATTTATTTTTGTAAGGTAAGAAAATGTGGTGTTTTGTTTGTAAATTTACATTTGGGAATATGAAATTTGGCCAAAATAATAATTAAATTTATTACATAAAATTGTTTCAACTTATTTCTATCGTAGGTAAAGAATCCAAGCAGTACATCTCTCCACAATAGTGTAACATCTTCATAAATGTGTTCAATTATAAATCTACTGATGTCTTTCCACAGATTCCTTACATGAATACAAGGCAAAAGAAGATGCAACACTGTTTCTGGCTGGTCATTACAAAAGGTACCATTTGAATTTATGTTGTTTTTTTAACTTCATATAGTGGTTGGCAGGATAATATTTATGAATAATTTTAAAGGAAACTTCCTTCATTTTTGTTAACAAGTAGGTATGTGTGTAGCAACATCCAAACTTTTTTTCCAACAGATATTATCAATAGATCCGTTCCAATAAGGAATATACGGTATAGATACAACATCCTGCTGAAACAAGGCTCGTATCGCTCTGTTGTTGAATGGACCAAAAGAGAAACAAATCTTTCCTACTGATGTGTCACGGATCGCTAGGAGTGGCGAGTGTGGAGTCAGGCGCAGAGAGCAGTGCTTTCAATGAATACGTTTATTTCAGCTGGGTCCAGCCAACAACCAGGCAAAATGACCAATAAACCGATAAGTCCCTCAACCAGGGGAAATAACGGACAGCCACCACGTAAAAACAATAATACACCACTGACATAAAGGATAAGCCCGCACAGCAGCAGGCGGGACCTGGGGGTTTAAATAGCCCCTAAATAATAACAAATAAGATACAGGTGAAAACAATCAAGACAAAACCAACAGAAAAGAAAAAGGAATTGGTGGCAGCTAGTAGACCGGTGACGACGACCGCCGAGCGCCGCCCGAACAGGGAGAGGAGCCACCTTCGGTGGAAGTCGTGACATGATGAGTCAACAGGGGTAATCGTAGGTATGTCCTGAGGGTCTTGACACATTTCTGAATAATAAAGCAACGCCCGAGGGAATAACATCTAAAATGATTGTAACATGTTTAGGTGTTACAGGGACCTTGTGAAGTGATCAGGGCGGCAGGTAGCCTAGTGGTTAGAGCGTTGGACTTGTAACCGAAAGGTTGCAAGATCGAATCCCCGAGCTGACAAGGTAAAAACCTGTCGTTCTGCCCCTGAACAAGGCAGTTAACCCACTGTTCCTAGGCCGTCATTGTAAATAAGAATTTGTTCTTAACTGACTTGCCTAGTTCCAAGTTGTAAGTCACTCTGGATAAGAGCGTCTGCTAAATGACTTAAATGTAAATGTGATCAGACTTCCTTATAACTGAGTAAAAGACCCTCTGCATTTACCAGTTGTCTCACCAATAGGATATTATTTAGGAAACAATATTCTAAAAACAAATAAGTATTTTCATACAACATGTCCCTATTATTTCATATATAATATATGTGCGGAGTAAAATGTACCAGTTGTCTCACCAATAGGATATTATTTAGGAAACAATATTCTAAAAACAATATATCCCGATTATTCCATATATAATATATGTGTGGAGAAAAATGATGCTTGTAAATGAAGGACCATGACAAGAAAACCTGCCGATGAAAAGCAGAAGGTTTCACTGGAACTTTGTCAATATTATAATTACGAACCAACATGAAGTTAAGGCCACCAAAAGTAGAGAAGACATGATGAGGAATAAAATTCCACTTGATTTTATAAGTATTATTTAAGGTAGTAAAGTCCAGAAAATTCAGCCCACCATACTCATAAGTGTTCATTACAACAGTTTTCCTACTGTAATGGGTACGGTTTACTAGGATATTAACTCAGTAGCACAGACTAGGTCCATATGACGTTGAGAAATAGTGAATTGTGGGGAGTTTAGAAGATACCCTGGAAATAAGTTAATAAATACGTAATAACGCAAAAACACAACTGTTTGTACTTAATAGGAAACCAGATCGTGACGACAACTAAGTTACTAAGTCTTTAACCACACAGTGTTGTTACATTGGTGAGTAAAAACTCATGCTTCCTACACTTTAACATTTTGTCTGAAAATAAAATATACATTTTACTCAACTGCGTTACCCACTCCAGTTAGCAAAAAGCAATGTGGGGCTTTAAGGCAGTGATGTTAGTGTGACGTATAATCTAGTGGACGGAAAGCTTCTTTCAACAGCAGCAACAGTTCGTCAGCCACCTCTGTAGCTTGCTAGACAAAATAGACGAACCAATAAAGCTCTTTAGACGCTTTCGTGGATATTAGCAACTGTGTTTGAAACATTCTATCGTCTAGTTAGTTATCCGATTTAGATTCATATGTACGGTGTTGTTGTTATTAGTCAGCTAGAGGGCTGGTTAAGTTAGCATTAGCCTAGCTAGCTAACATCCCCGACCATGAGCTCACCAATCTACTCTCCCCCTGCTACAGAAGAGGAGGTCTGCTGGACTGAGAAAGAAGCTCTCGTGAAAGAGGAGGAGGAAGAGGAGGCTATTACAATACAAAAACAAGTAGAGGGTGAGACTGTTACAGTGAAAGAAGAAGAGAAAGACGTTTCAGTGAAAGAAGAGGAAGACGCGTTCAGAGTGAAAGAGGAGGAGGATGTTACAGTAAAAGAAGAGGAGGCAGAGAAAGAGGAGGCTGTTACAATACAAAAACAAGTAGAGGTTGAGGCTGTTACCGTGAAGGAAGAAGAGAAAGACATTTCAGTGAAAGAAGAGGAGGAAGAGAAAGAGGAGGATGCAGTTTATGGAGTGAAAGAGGAAGAGGGGGAGATGACTGTCACATCGAAAAAGGAGGAGGAAACTGGATATCTGGGCCCGGTTTCCCAAACGCATCTTAAGGCATCCAATGGTTCTAACGAACTTAGCCGTAAGATGGTTTTGAGAAACCGGTCCCTGATTAACACTAGTAAGTACTGTCTTAAAAACAGAGGCACAAACTCTGCAGTTGTTGAACTGATGTGTGGTGTTAAAGGGGGAATCTGCAATTACTACATCCATATTGGGACTTTTAAATTATTTGTTTATAGCCATTGATTCTTGAAGAATATAACACATGCCTCATGAGCTTAGTTCAACTGTTGTACCCCATCAGATCCCCAAGTAAGTTATTTTTACTCCAATGTTTAGAAACAATGTAAACCAACACTGTATAGCCTCAACATAGTTAAAACTATCATGTTGATATCATGGATGGTCAGTCCTTGCATCCATAGTCTGTCTATGAATTTGAGAGTAGTTACATTTCTCCAGCCCCATCCTCATCTTATTACCAAAACAGTGGTGCAATGACAGCTTTGTTATTGGTTGAACTGCAGGTTGATTGATGTGGCTTTTTTAAGGGGACAACCTAGGATTTAAACAGCTGAGGGATGGGGGCTGGAGAAATGTAACCACTCTCAAATTCATAGAGAAAGCTATTGTAGCAACCTTAACCCAACACCTAGGGACCTCGTCAAGAAGTTCAGACATCTTGGCATAACAGTTATAAGGTGTTGGCTTGACAGTCGCTGGACCCAGGTTTGAGTTCAGCTCAGGGCTACCCCCCAAATTCACTACACTATGAATACAAGGACTGGCATTCCATAAGGTCATAATGCTAGTTTTAACCAGATTTCCAGGCTATACAGTGCTTTAATACAAACAGTGGTGTTATACAAGCTTATGTTTTGGTTTCTGGTGGGGTAATACAGTTGAAACATTTGAGGCATTTATAAGTTATATTCTTCAAGAATCAATGGTTATATAGTAAATTGGTCTTTCTATAACTGCCAGTGTACATTTCATTTGGGGGTCAAATTGTTAGAGCTGTTGATAAGTCATTGTATAATATTCAGCCAATTTTTTTAGGGCTGACCGTAGTCTACTGGTCGATTGTTCTGTCGATAGGCCGTTTTTTTGACAGTGATTTATTTTCGTAGGGCAGTCGCAAATACGCTATATATACAACATTTTGTGGACACCCCTTCAAATTTGTGGATTCAGCTACTTCAGCCACATCCGTTGCTGTCTATATCACACAGCCGTGCAATTTCCTTGTTTGCGTTCAAACTCCTGACTGGTACTTTTGAGGAAAATAGGCAGTGTTCTCAACTCAAACACTTTTCTAAGGGATTTTCTGACGATTAGCTTAGCAACCACGTGACACGGGATCATTCAACAGTCTAGATTTACCAGGTTGTTACTTTTTGGGGTTCTCATAGGCTTTACAATTGTTGTTTTGATTGTTGCTTGAACAGTCGCTAAGATAATATTTGGTTGTGATAGTTGCAAAATACCTATTTTGGATGCAGCAGTTGTTAGCTTGAATGCTAACGCTCATTGACAGGCTGGTAGCAAAGTTAGCCAAAGAGCATTTTCCTCAAACATGATATTAAGCAGGACATTCAAACGAGCCTGTGAAATGCACTCAAAATGTAAATGGATTATAATCCAAAGTAGTGTGAAATGCACTCACAAGCAACCTGGAAATGGAGGCTATTTTTGCTGTCAGCCTATGAGAACTCCCCTGAGTTTTCCCCCATGGTGGTGAGTTAGTGAAGAGCAACAGAGTTTAATGTGAGTTTCCTTGAGTAGCATCCTGATCTTGCTCTGATAATGTGTGGTAATATTCAGAAAACATTGTGAAAAACTAAAATCTTCGCTCACTATTTTGTCCCAAGCAGATATACTACAACTAGATAACAGATATACTGCGACTAGATAACAGATATACTACAACTTGATAACAGATATACTACAACTAGATAACAGGTATACTGCAACTAGATAACAGATATACTGCAACTAGATAACATATATACTACATCCATAACTAGATAACAGGTATACTGCATCCATAACTAGATAACAGATATACTGCAACTAGATAACAGGTATACTGCAACTAGATAACAGATATACTACATCCATAACTAGATAACAGGTATACTGCAACTAGATAACAGATATACTGCGACTAGATAACAGATATACTGCAACTAGATAACAGATATACTGCATCTAGATAACAGGTATACTGCGACTAGATAACAAATATACTGCAACTAGATAACAGGTATACTACAACTAGATAACATATATACTACATCCATAACTAGATAACAGATATACTACAACTAGATAACAGATATACTACAACTAGATAACAGGTATACTACAACTAGATAACAGATATACTGCAACTAGATAACAGGTATACTACAACTAGATAACAGATATACTGCAACTAGATAACAGGTATACTGCAACTAGATAACAGATATACTGCAACTAGATAACAGGTATACTACAACTAGATAACAGATATACTGCAACTAGATAACAGGTATACTACAACTAGATAACAGATATACTGCGACTAGATAACAGATATACTGCAACTAGATAACAGATATACTGCAACTAGATAACAGATATACGGCATCTAGATAACAGATATACTGCAACTAGATAACAGGTATACTAGATAACAGATATACTGCAACTAGATAACAGATATACTACATCCATAACTAGATAACAGGTATACTGCAACTAGATAACAGATATACTGCAACTAGATAACAGATATACTACATCCATAACTAGATAACAGGTATACTGCATCCATAACTAGATAACAGATATACTGCAACTAGATAACAGGTATACTACATCCATAACTAGATAACAGGTATACTGCGTCCATAACTCGATAACAGATATACTGCAACTAGATAACAGGTATACTGCAACTAGATAACAGATATACTACATCCATAACTAGATAACAGGTATACTGCATCCATAACTAGATAACAGATATACTGCAACTAGATAACAGATATACTACAACTAGATAACAGGTATACTGCGACTAGATAACAGATATACTGCAACTAGATAACAGGTATACTGCATCTAGATAACAGATATACTGCAACTAGATAACAGATATACTACAACTAGATAACAGATATACTGCAACTAGATAACAGATATACTGCATCTAGATAACAGATATACTGCAACTAGATAACAGGTATACTACAACTAGATAACAGGTATACTACAACTAGATAACAGATATACTGCAACTAGATAACAGATATACTGCAACTAGATAACAGATATACTGCAACTAGATAACAGATATACTGCAACTAGATAACAGATATACTGCATCTAGATAACAGATATACTGCAACTAGATAACAGGTATACTACAACTAGATAACAGGTATACTACAACTAGATAACAGGTATACTGCAACTAGATAACAGGTATACTGCAACTAGATAACAGATATACTGCAACTAGATAACATATATACTACAACTAGATAACAGATATACTGCAACTAGATAACAGATATACTGCAACTAGATAACAGATATACTGCAACTAGATAACAGATATACTGCAACTAGATAACAGATATACTGCAACTAGATAACAGATATACTGCAACTAGATAACAGGTATACTGCAACTAGATAACAGATATACTGCAACTAGATAACAGATATACTACAACTAGATAACAGATATACTACAACTAGATAACAGGTATACTACAACTAGATAACAGGTATACTACAACTAGATAACATATATACTACATCCATAACTAGATAACAGATATATACTGCAACTAGATAACAGATATATACTGCAACTAGATAACAGATATATTGCAACTAGATAACAGGTATACTGCAACTAGATAACAGGTATACTACAACTAGATACCAGATATACTGCAACTAGATAACAGATATACTGCAACTAGATAACAGATATACTGCAACTAGATAACAGATATACTGCAACTAGATAACAGATATACTGCAACTAGATAACAGGTATACTGCAACTAGATAACAGATATACTGCAACTAGATAACAGATATACTACAACTAGATAACAGGTATACTACAACTAGATAACAGGTATACTACAACTAGATAACAGGTATACTACAACTAGATAACATATATACTACATCCATAACTAGATAACAGATATATACTGCAACTAGATAACAGATATATACTGCAACTAGATAACAGATATATTGCAACTAGATAACAGGTATACTGCAACTAGATAACAGGTATACTACAACTAGATACCAGGTATACTACAACTAGATAACAGGTATACTACAACTAGATAACAGGTATACTACAACTAGATAACAGGTATACTGCAACTAGATAACAGATATACTACAACTAGATAACATATATACTACAACTAGATAACAGATATACTGTAACTAGATAACAGATATACTGCAACTAGATAACAGATATACTGCAACTAGATAACAGGTATACTGCAACTAGATAACAGGTATACTGCAACTAGATAACATGTATACTACAACTAGATAACAGATATACTGCAACTAGATAACAGGTATACTACAACTAGATAACAGGTATACTGCAACTAGATAACAGGTATACTACAACTAGATAACATATATACTACATCCATAACTAGATAACAGATATACTACAACTAGATAACAGATATACTACAACTAGATAACAGGTATACTACAACTAGATAACATATATACTACATCCATAACTAGATAACAGATATACTACAACTAGATAACATATATACTGCAACTAGATAACAGATATACTGCATCCATAACTAGATAACAGATATACTACAACTAGATAACAGATATACTACAACTAGATAACAGATATACTGCAACTAGATAACAGATATATTGCATCCATATCTAGATAACAGATATACTGCATCCATATCTAGATAACAGATATACTGCATCCATAACTAGATAACAGATATACTACAACTAGATAACAGATATACTGCAACTAGAAAACAGATATACTACAACTAGATAACAGGTATACTGCATCCATAACTAGATAACATATATACTACTACTAGATAACAGATATACTGCAACTAGATAACAGGTATACTACAACTAGATAACAGGTATACTGCAACTAGATAACAGATATACTACAACTAGATAACAGATATACTACAACTAGATAACAGATATACTACAACTAGATAACAGGTATACTACAACTAGATAACAGGTATACTACAACTAGATAACATATATACTACATCCATAACTAGATAACAGATATATACTGCAACTAGATAACAGATATATACTGCAACTAGATAACAGATATATTGCAACTAGATAACAGGTATACTGCAACTAGATAACAGGTATACTACAACTAGATACCAGGTATACTACAACTAGATAACAGGTATACTACAACTAGATAACAGGTATACTACAACTAGATAACAGGTATACTGCAACTAGATAACAGATATACTACAACTAGATAACATATATACTACAACTAGATAACAGATATACTGTAACTAGATAACAGATATACTGCAACTAGATAACAGATATACTGCAACTAGATAACAGGTATACTGCAACTAGATAACAGGTATACTGCAACTAGATAACATGTATACTACAACTAGATAACAGATATACTGCAACTAGATAACAGGTATACTACAACTAGATAACAGGTATACTGCAACTAGATAACAGGTATACTACAACTAGATAACATATATACTACATCCATAACTAGATAACAGATATACTACAACTAGATAACAGATATACTACAACTAGATAACAGGTATACTACAACTAGATAACATATATACTACATCCATAACTAGATAACAGATATACTACAACTAGATAACATATATACTGCAACTAGATAACAGATATACTGCATCCATAACTAGATAACAGATATACTACAACTAGATAACAGATATACTACAACTAGATAACAGATATACTGCAACTAGATAACAGATATATTGCATCCATATCTAGATAACAGATATACTGCATCCATATCTAGATAACAGATATACTGCATCCATAACTAGATAACAGATATACTACAACTAGATAACAGATATACTGCAACTAGAAAACAGATATACTACAACTAGATAACAGGTATACTGCATCCATAACTAGATAACATATATACTACTACTAGATAACAGATATACTGCAACTAGATAACAGATATACTACATCTAGATAACAGATATACTGCATCTATAACTAGATAACAGATATACTACTACTAGATAACAGATATACTACATCCATAACTAGATAACAGATATACTGCATCCATAACTAGCTAACAGATATACTGCATCCATAACTAGATAACAGATATACTGCAACTAGATAACAGATATACTGCAACTAGATAATAGGTATACTGCAACTAGATAACAGGTATACTACAACTAGATAACAGGTATACTGCAACTAGATAACAGATATACTACAACTAGATAACAGATATACTACAACTAGATAACAGATATACTACAACTAGATAACAGGTATACTACAACTAGATAACAGGTATACTACAACTAGATAACATATATACTACATCCATAACTAGATAACAGATATATACTGCAACTAGATAACAGATATATACTGCAACTAGATAACAGATATATTGCAACTAGATAACAGGTATACTGCAACTAGATAACAGGTATACTACAACTAGATACCAGGTATACTACAACTAGATAACAGGTATACTACAACTAGATAACAGGTATACTACAACTAGATAACAGGTATACTGCAACTAGATAACAGATATACTACAACTAGATAACATATATACTACAACTAGATAACAGATATACTGTAACTAGATAACAGATATACTGCAACTAGATAACAGATATACTGCAACTAGATAACAGGTATACTGCAACTAGATAACAGGTATACTGCAACTAGATAACATGTATACTACAACTAGATAACAGATATACTGCAACTAGATAACAGGTATACTACAACTAGATAACAGGTATACTGCAACTAGATAACAGGTATACTACAACTAGATAACATATATACTACATCCATAACTAGATAACAGATATACTACAACTAGATAACAGATATACTACAACTAGATAACAGGTATACTACAACTAGATAACATATATACTACATCCATAACTAGATAACAGATATACTACAACTAGATAACATATATACTGCAACTAGATAACAGATATACTGCATCCATAACTAGATAACAGATATACTACAACTAGATAACAGATATACTACAACTAGATAACAGATATACTGCAACTAGATAACAGATATATTGCATCCATATCTAGATAACAGATATACTGCATCCATATCTAGATAACAGATATACTGCATCCATAACTAGATAACAGATATACTACAACTAGATAACAGATATACTGCAACTAGAAAACAGATATACTACAACTAGATAACAGGTATACTGCATCCATAACTAGATAACATATATACTACAACTAGATAACAGATATACTGCATCCATAACTAGATAACAGATATACTGCATCCATAACTAGTTAACAGATATACTACTACTAGATAACAGATATACTGCAACTAGATAACAGATATACTACATCTAGATAACAGATATACTGCATCTATAACTAGATAACAGATATACTACTACTAGATAACAGATATACTACATCCATAACAAGATAACAGATATACTGCATCCATAACTAGCTAACAGATATACTGCATCCATAACTAGATAACAGATATACTGCATCCATAACTAGTTAACAGATATACTACTACTAGATAACAGATATACTGCAACTAGATAACAGATATACTACAT
This sequence comes from Salvelinus namaycush, assembly GCF_016432855.1. NCBI lineage: Eukaryota > Metazoa > Chordata > Actinopteri > Salmoniformes > Salmonidae > Salvelinus > Salvelinus namaycush. The sequence continues at coordinate 91,248 of NW_024061358.1, read as the reverse complement.
CTAGATAACAGATATACTGCAACTAGATAACAGGTATACTGCAACTAGATAACAGATATACTACATCCATAACTAGATAACAGGTATACTGCATCCATAACTAGATAACAGATATACTGCAACTAGATAACAGATATACTGCAACTAGATAACAGATATACTACAACTAGATAACAGGTATACTGCGACTAGATAACAGATATACTGCAACTAGATAACAGGTATACTGCATCTAGATAACAGATATACTGCAACTAGATAACAGATATACTACAACTAGATAACAGATATACTGCAACTAGATAACAGATATACTGCATCTAGATAACAGATATACTGCAACTAGATAACAGGTATACTACAACTAGATAACAGGTATACTACAACTAGATAACAGGTATACTGCAACTAGATAACAGATATACTGCAACTAGATAACAGATATACTGCAACTAGATAACAGATATACTGCAACTAGATAACAGATATACTGCAACTAGATAACAGATATACTGCATCTAGATAACAGATATACTGCAACTAGATAACAGGTATACTACAACTAGATAACAGGTATACTACAACTAGATAACAGGTATACTGCAACTAGATAACAGGTATACTGCAACTAGATAACAGATATACTGCAACTAGATAACATATATACTACAACTAGATAACAGATATACTGCAACTAGATAACAGATATACTGCAACTAGATAACAGATATACTGCAACTAGATAACAGATATACTGCAACTAGATAACAGATATACTGCAACTAGATAACAGATATACTGCAACTAGATAACAGGTATACTGCAACTAGATAACAGATATACTGCAACTAGATAACAGATATACTGCAACTAGATAACAGATATACTACAACTAGATAACAGATATACTACAACTAGATAACAGGTATACTACAACTAGATAACAGGTATACTACAACTAGATGACAGGTATACTGCAACTAGATAACAGATATACTACAACTAGATAACAGATATACTACAACTAGATAACAGATATACTACAACTAGATAACAGGTATACTACAACTAGATAACAGGTATACTACAACTAGATAACATATATACTACATCCATAACTAGATAACAGATATATACTGCAACTAGATAACAGATATATACTGCAACTAGATAACAGATATATTGCAACTAGATAACAGGTATACTGCAACTAGATAACAGGTATACTACAACTAGATACCAGGTATACTACAACTAGATAACAGGTATACTACAACTAGATAACAGGTATACTACAACTAGATAACAGGTATACTGCAACTAGATAACAGATATACTACAACTAGATAACATATATACTACAACTAGATAACAGATATACTGTAACTAGATAACAGATATACTGCAACTAGATAACAGATATACTGCAACTAGATAACAGGTATACTGCAACTAGATAACAGGTATACTGCAACTAGATAACATGTATACTACAACTAGATAACAGATATACTGCAACTAGATAACAGGTATACTACAACTAGATAACAGGTATACTGCAACTAGATAACAGGTATACTACAACTAGATAACATATATACTACATCCATAACTAGATAACAGATTTACTACAACTAGATAACAGGTATACTACAACTAGATAACATATATACTACATCCATAACTAGATAACAGATATACTACAACTAGATAACATATATACTGCAACTAGATAACAGATATACTGCATCCATAACTAGATAACAGATATACTACAACTAGATAACAGATATACTACAACTAGATAACAGATATACTGCAACTAGATAACAGATATATTGCATCCATATCTAGATAACAGATATACTGCATCCATATCTAGATAACAGATATACTGCATCCATAACTAGATAACAGATATACTACAACTAGATAACAGATATACTGCAACTAGAAAACAGATATACTACAACTAGATAACAGGTATACTGCATCCATAACTAGATAACATATATACTACAACTAGATAACAGATATACTGCATCCATAACTAGATAACAGATATACTGCATCCATAACTAGTTAACATATATACTACTACTAGATAACAGATATACTGCAACTAGATAACAGATATACTACATCTAGATAACAGATATACTGCATCTATAACTAGATAACAGATATACTACTACTAGATAACAGATATACTACATCCATAACTAGATAACAGATATACTGCATCCATAACTAGCTAACAGATATACTGCATCCATAACTAGATAACAGATATACTGCATCCATAACTAGTTAACAGATATACTACTACTAGATAACAGATATACTGCAACTAGATAACAGATATACTACATCTAGATAACAGATATACTGCATCTATAACTAGATAACAATTATACTACTACTAGATAACAGATATACTACATATTGGTGACCAAGAGTCGTCTGCTTCGGGTTTCAACAACTGTAATAACTTATTTTTACAATCATCTATTTTACTTCTGTGAAAAAATAAGACTAAATATGACTGTTGTTGCTCACTTGACTGTTAATAAAATAGTCCGTTTTTGAAAGCTTTTCAACATTCATTACAGATGTAAATTGTTGTACACAATCATGGGCATCACCTTTAGCTCATATAAACAGTGGATTTTTGCTGTTGTGGACCTTTAACCATCTGTCTGACTTTGTTGTTCACACAGGAGAGAGACATGACAATCGTGGATCCTCTGGGGAGCCTCAAAAACATAATGAAGCTGATGAGGCAGAGAAGAGTCCCCCCAGATCAGAACACCTCAAGAAACACCAGCGGAAACACACAGGAAAGAAATCTCACCACTGCTCTGACTGTGGGAAGAGATTCACCTCTTCAACAGACCTTAAAAGCCATCAGAGAATCCATACAGGAGAGAAATCTAATAGCTGTGATCAATGTGGGAAGAGTTTTAGTGTTACACGCAGCCTGAAAGCACACCAGAAAACACACACAAGAGAGAAATCTTATAGATGTGATCAATGTGGGAAGAGTTTTGTTACATCTAGCATTCTGACTATACACCAGAGAACACACACAGGAGAGAAACCTTATAGCTGTGATCAGTGTATGAAGTGTTTTACTACATCTAACCAGCTGACTATACACCAGAGAATACACACAGGAGAGAAACCTTACCACTGCTCTGACTGTGGAAGGCGTTTTGTTTCTTCCCAATATTTAAAATCACACAAGAGAACACACACAATAGCGAAACCTTACCACTGCTCTGACTGTGGAAAGTGTTTTATTTCGTCACAATATTTAAAATCACACCAGAAAACACACACAGGAGAGAAGCCTTATAGCTGTGATCAATGTGGGAAGAGATTTAGTCACTCAAGCAACCTGATGGTACATTTGAGAACGCACACTGGAGAGAAACCTTATAGCTGTGATCAATGTGGAAAGAGTTTTACTTCATTTAACCAGCTGACTATACACAAGAGAACACACACAGGGGATAAACCTTACCATTGCTCTGACTGTGGAAAGAGTTTTGTTTCGTCCCAAAATTTAAAATCACACGAGAAAACACACAAAGGAGAGAAGCCTTATAGCTGTGATCAATGTGGGAGGAGTTTTACTCACTCAAGGAACATGATATCACACCAGAGAACACACACAGGAGGGAAACATTAGAGCTGTGATCAATGTGGCAAGAGTTGCTCTGACAAAACATCAGAAAGTACATACATGAAGGAGTTGTTTCATGATATCAATGAAATAATGTCACAATATAGAATATTTTAACATTGTAGAAGGAGAATTTTAATGATGTCACAATGTAGAATGTTTAAACATTGTAGTAGGAGTATTTTAATGATGTCACAATGTAGAATGTTGTAGAAGGAGTATTTTAATGATGTCACAATGTAGAACCCTAAACATTTGCCCCGTGTTCTATTGATTTCAGCATGATATGGATATTAGCCTCAGGGGGAAAATCCAGGCTCTGAATTGAAATAGTATTTATGTGATTAACATAAACACAAATAAAGTGTTGCGTTTCACTTCCCTCGTTGGCGACCTACTTGAATCAAACTGCAACACTTTAAAATGTAGCTAGCTGTTTTCTACAAATTGACCTCTAAACACTAATGTACACGTTATTCCCACGTTCCGTGGGGTGTTTGAGCTGTTTTAACAGGACATGCAACCTCATCTCTCCCCCCTCTCGCGCAATTGATTCCCAAGTGACCTCGATATGAGTGATGACAAATAAGTGTTGCGTTTCTCTTCGTTCTGAGGACCCCTAAATTTAAATGCATCACTCCAAAATGTAGTTGACTGTCTTCTGCAGGTTGTCCTCTAACCAGTGAGGTAAAATATATCTCCCATTTCCATGTGTTTTTAGTTGTGTTAGTTTCAACAGCACGTACAACCTGATTTCCCCCCTAATAGATTTATTGCCAGATGTCGAAACAACAGTGTTTTTGGATCTTGTGTTTTGGTTCTTGTATAAAGATGCTCGTTTATAAAAATACAAGTAATGTGATTACTATTGTGGAACATGTTTGTGTATATAGCACATTTTATGTTTAGGTTTTCAATGTATCACAAACTGTTTCTGCATATTGATTATTGATTTTGACACGTTAAAATAGTTTTGACATTGGGCTATCCCACCTTGCAAAATGTTGTTGAAAAGACGTCGTAAATAAGACTATGCCCGACGTTCAATCTACGTTCGGTTTTGGTTGAAAGTCAAAAATACTTTTTTCAGGTGATTGTTTCAATGACTTCAAAACAACTACATTTCAAAGTACTCGCAGCCTATACATATGGATGCAGTATCATTTTTTAAAACTTGGACTAACTTATGAACTATTTTTTAAACAATCATACATCACTCCAGTTTTTACACATAGTATTTCTTTACAACATTCAAGTGCTAATTGTCGTTATTCCACTATTGGAGAAGCATGACTCAAATCACCTCATATTTCAAACATTCAGCCTGACAAAAGATACATGTTTTATTATTCCATGCCTCACCATTCAGTGAATTATTGCCAATACATATTAACAAAGTGGTGTACATTCGGTTTTGATATTTTCATAATATTTCAATGTAATGTAACATTTAGTAATCAAAATAATTTATGCGACTATCTGAATTTTATTGGCACAATTTTATTGTTGACTAACAATGTAGTAAAACAAGCGTACTATTTTAATCAATGTCATTTCCTTAGAATGCTCATTAGTCTTTCAGTTTGTTATTCTTTGTTATTCTTTAGTTTTTATCCTCTTGTGTTTGTTGTGTTGTAAATATTTCTGTTTTTATTTTCATCCGTTTGTATTCATTTTTTCCTGTGAAGCCCATTGTGTTCCATGTCTGAAATGTGCTGTATAAATAAAGCTTGATTTGATTTGAACACATTGCAAAACATATTAACCCAATGACCGACCAAATCAACAGACTCTTGCAAAACCAATCAACAAATATGTGAAAAATCAACACATCTTGGTCCATCTTAGTATGAAAAACAGATTAAATTCAGTACATCTTCCACCGTGTCGAAATAGTATATAACTGTAGTATCACTTTTCAACCAATCCATTACATTTGTTGAAAATTAAAGAAAAAAAATTAAATCAACAATTCGTCAAACGATTCAACTATTGAAAACTGAAATAATCAAATGGATCGACCAGATCAATCCCACTTTTCCAGCCTGCTGAAGGCGTGGTGGAGTGGTAAACACCACCCCCGGCTCTACCAGGGGCTTGAGGTGGTCTCCCACAGCTCTGCTGGTGGAGTGGTAAACACCACCCCCGGCTCTAGACCGGTCACCCCACAGCAGGATACCATGGAGAGGAGTATGAGTAGTGGGAGATGGGAGACTCCCTGTATGGCCCACCGGCGTTAATTTGTTTTTCCTCTCTTGAATCTATACACAATACCCCATGATGAAAAGCAAAAACAGTTTTCTATACATTTTTGCAAATTTATAAAAAATAATTGAACTGTGTAGTGACATCACCTACCACTGGCTGGATAAAATAACCTTCAACCACAGTAACTCAACACTGGTTGCTACAGCTGAGCTATCTAAGCATGACTCATGTTTCCAAACCGAGTTCAAATATCCAACAGAGACCAATCCTATCTATCCAAACATGGCCTATGTGTCCAATGTCACTGTTTCGGGCTATTTTGAAATATTACATTTACATAAGTATTAAGACTACTCAGTACTTTGTTGAAGCACCTTTTGGCAGCGATTACAGCATAGATTCTTCTTGGGTATGACGCTACAAGCTTGGCATACCTGTATTTGGGGAGTTTCTCCCATTCTTCTCTGCAGATCCTCTCAAGCTCTGTCAGGTTGGATGGGGAGTGTTGCTGCACAGCCATGTTCAGTTCTATCCAGAGACGTTCGATCAGGTTCAAGTCCGGGCTCTGGCTCGACCACTCAAGGACATTCAGAGAGTTGTACCAAAGCCACTCCTGCGTTGACTTGGCAATGTGAGTCATTTTCCTGTTGGAAGGTGAACCTTCGCCCCAGTCTGAGGACCTGAGCGCTCTGGAACAGGTTTTCATCAAGGATCTCTCTGTACTTTGCTCCGTTCATCTTTCCATCGATCCTGACTAGTCTCCCAGTCACTGAAAAGCATCCCCACAGCATGAAGCTGCCTCCCCTATACTTCACCGTTGGGAGGGTGCCAGGTTTCCTCCAGACATAACACTTGGCATTCAGGCCAAAGAGTTTCATCTTGGTTTCATCAGACCAGAGAATCTTGTTTCTCATGGTCTGAGAGTCTTCAGGTGTCTTTTGACAAACTCCAAGCGGGCTGTCATGTGCCTTTTACTGAGGAGTGGCTTCTGTCTGGCCACTCTACCATAAAGGCCTGATTGGTGGAGTGCTGCAGAGATGGTTGTCCTTCTGGAAGGCTCTCCCATCTCCACAGAGGAAATCTGGAGCTCTGTCAGAGTGACCATCGGGTTCTTGGTCACCTCCCTGACCAAGGCCCTTCTCCCCCGATTGCTCAGTTTGGCCGAGTGGCCAGCTCTAGGAAGTGTCTTGGTGGTTCCAATTTTTTTTTTCAATTATCAACGAGTAACAAGTATTTTTTAGGTTTAGGAATTTGAGTAATTAAACCTTGCGTTAGAGGGGCTAGCATACAAACTCGGTAGCACAGACTAGATTCAGTTGATGTTGAGAAATCGTGCATTGTGGGTATTTTGGAAGATATCCGGAAATAAGTGAATAAATATGTAATAACCCAACAACATAACTGTTTGTACTTAATAGGTAACCAGATCGTGACTACAACTAAAGTACTAAGTCTTTAACCACATTGTGTTGTTACATTGGTGAGTAAAAACTCATGCTTCCTACGGTTTAACTTTTTGTCTGAAAATAAACTCTACATTTTATTCAACTGCGTTACCCACTCCAGTCAGCAGATGGCGTTTTGGGAATTTAAGGTTATGATGCTTTTGGGTTATGCTGCTAGTGTGACGTATAATCTAGTGGACGGAACGCTTCTTTCAACAGCAGCAACAGTCAGTCAGCCACCTCCGTAGCTTGCTAGACAAAATAGACGAACCAATAAAGCTCTTCAGACGCTTTCGTGTATATTAGCAACTGTGTTTTAAAACAGTTTCTGTCGTCTAGTTAGTTATCCGATTTCATTTCACATTACGGTGTTGTTGTTTTTGGTCAGCTAACGTTAGCTGGCTGGTTAAGTTATCACTAGCCTAGCTAGCTAACTAACATCCCCGACCATGAGCTCACTAAGCTATTCTCCTGCTAAAGAAGAGATCTGCTGGACGGAGAAAGAGGGTCTGTGGTTGAACATTGTCGTGAAAGAGGAGGAGGAAGATGAGGATGTCACTATACAAAAACAAGATGAGGGAGAGGCTGTTACCGTGAAAGAAGAGAAATACGTTACAGTTAAAGAAGAGGAAGACGCGTTCAGAGTGAAAGAGGAGGAAGATGTTACAATAAAAGAAGAGGAGGAAGAGACAGAGGAGAATGCAGTTTTTGGAGTGAAAGAGGAGGAGGAGATGACTGTCACATCGAAAAAGGAGGAGGAAGAAGAGGAGGATGCTGGATATCTGGGTCCAGTTTCCCAAACGCATCTTAAGGCATCCAATGGTTCTAAAGGTGAACTTAGCCGTAAGATGGTTTTGAGAAACCGGTCCCTGATTAACACTAGTAAGTACTGTCTTAAACACAGAGGCACAAACTCTGCAGTTGTTGAACTGATGGTTGGTGTTAAAGGGGAAATCTGCAATTGCTACATCCATATTGGGACTTTTAAATTATTTATTTATAGCCATTGATTCTTGAAGAATATAACACATGCCTCATGAGCTTAGTTCAACTGTTTACCCCATCAGAACCCCAAATAAGCTTTTTTTACTCCAATGTTTAGAAACAATGTAAATCAACACTGTATAGCCTCAACATAGTTAAAACTATAATGTTGATATCATGGATGGTCAGTCCTTTCATCCATAGATCTGTCTATGAATTTGAGAGTAGTTACATTTCTCCAGCCACATCCTCATCTTATTACCAAAACAGTGGCAGAGTGACGCTTTGTTATTGTTTGAACTGCAGATTGGTTGTTTGTTGTGTGACTTTTTTAAATGGGCAACCTAGGATTTAAACAGCAACAAAATGGCTGCCCAGAGACTTGGTTTGGTAAACAGCTGAGGGATGGGGGCTGGAGAAATGTAACCACTCTCAAATTCATAGAGAAAGCTATTGTAGCAACCGTAACCCAAAACCTAGCGACCTCGTCAAGAAGTTCAGACATCTTGGCATAACAGTTATAAGGTGTTGGCTTGACAGTCACTTCTATATATCTATATACAAGGACTGGACATCCAGAAGGTCAAAATTATTGTTTTAACCAGATTTCAAGGCTATGCAGTGTTTGTTTACAAACAGTGGTGTTATAGGAGCTTATGTTTTGGTTTCTGATGTTGAAATATTTGAGGCATTTATAAGTTATATTCTTCAAGAATTGTATAGTAAATGGGTATTTCTATAACTGCCAGTGTAGATTTCCTGTGGGGGTCAAACTGTTACAGCTGTTAAGTCAAATTGTATAATATTCTGCCCAATTTTTTCCACTTTTTTTAGGGCTGACCCGTAGTCGACTGGCCGATTGTTTGGTCGATAGGCTGTTTTGTTGACAAATATTTTCTGGTCAAGCAATTGCAAATACACACTACATATACAAATGTGGACACCCCTTCAAATGAGTGGATTCAGCTATTTCAGCCACACCCATTGCTGACAGGTGAATAAAATCGAGCACACAGCTGGGCAATCTCCATAGACAAACTTTGGCAGTAGAATGACCTTACTGAAGAGCTCAGTGACTTTAAACGAAGCACCGTCATAGGATGCCACCTTTCCAACAAGTCAGGTCGTCAAATTTCTGCCCTGCTAGAGCTGCCCCAGTCAACTATAAGTGCTGTTATTGTGAAGTGGAAACGTCTAAGAGCAACAACGGCTCAGCCGCAAAGTGGTAGACCACATAAGCTCACAGAACGGGACGGCCGAGTGCTGAAGCGTGTTCCAAACTGCCTCACACTCCAAACGGACGGCCGAGTGCTGAAGCGTGTTCCAAACTGCCTCATCCTCCAAACGGATGGCCGAGTGCTGAAGCGTGTTCCAAACTGCCTCACCCTCCAAACGGACGGCCGAGTGCTGAAGCGTGTTCCAAACTGCCTCACACTCCAAACGGACGGCCGAGTGCTGAAGCATGTTCCAAACTGCCTCACACTCCAAACGGACGGCCGAGTGCTGAAGCGTGTTCCAAACTGCCTCACACTCCAAACGGACGGCCGAGTAACCGCACACACGCCCTGAGATCACCATGCGCAATGCCGTGCGTCGGCTGGAGTGGTGTAAACGTTGCCGCCATTGGACTCTGGAGCATCGTGATTCATTCCGACGGATAAATCTGGGTTTAGCGGGTGCTACCTGTCTAAATGCATAGTTCCAACTGTAAAGTTTGGTGGGAGAGGAATAATGATCTCGGGCTGTTTTTTTTCATGGTTCGGGCACCTTTAGTTCCAGTGAAGGGAAATTTTAATGCAACATTATACAATGACATTCTAGAACATTCTGTGCTTCCAACTCTGTAGCAACAGTTTGGCCCTTTCCTGTTTCAGCGTGACAATTCCCTCGTGCATAAAGGCAAGTCCAAACAGAAATGGTTTGTTGAGGTTCGGTGTGGAAGAACTTGACTTGCCTGCACAGAACTGCATATTAATGCCCATGATTTTGAAATGAGATGTTCGACGAGCAGGTGTCCACATACTTTTGGCCATGTTTGTGTACCATAACGTTTTGCTACCGTTATATTCCCGTGGTACTGTGCAACACTAGTAGTGTCAGTTTAGGATGTGCGGGTAGAGTCTAGTCAGTGTGTGGGTAGAGTCTGGTGAGTGTGCGGGTAGAGTATAGTGAGTGTGCGGGTAGAGTCTGGTAGAGTCTGTGAAGCATTGTTGGGGGATAAATAAATAATAAAGGGGGTCAATGTAAATAGTCTGGGTGGCCATTTTGATTAGCTGTTCAGCAGTCTTATGGTTTGGGGGTAGAAGCTGTTCAGGAGCCTTTTGGTCCCAGGCTTAAACATTCTGGTACTGCTTGCCGTGCGGTAGCAGAGAGAACAGTCTATGACATGGGTGGCTGGGGTCTTTGACCATTTTTAGGGTCTTCCTCTGACACCGCCTGGTGTAGAGGTCCTGGATGGCAGGAAGCTTGGCCCCAGTGATGTGCTGAGCCGTACGACCTACCCTCTGTAGCGCCTTGCTGTCGGATGCCGAGCAGTTGGTGTTGCAGCCGGTCGATATGCTCTTCAAATCAAATTGTATTGGTCACATATTTAGCAGGTGTTATTACGGGTGTAGAGAAAATGCTTGTGTTCCTCAGTTCCTCAGTTCCTCAGTTCCAGCTCCAAACAGTGCAGTAATATCTAACAATACACACATCTAAAAGTAAAATAATGGAATTAAGAAATATATAAAATATTAGGACAAATACAGTAGAATAGAATACGGTAAATGCATATGAAATGAGTAAAGCAGTGTGTTAACATTATTAAAGTGACCAGTGATTCCATGTCTATGTCTTTAGGGCAGCAGCCTCTAAGGTGCAGGGTTGAGTAACCGGGTGGAATCCAGCTAGTGATGGCTGTTTAAAACTTCTTGCCACTATAGGGGGTGCTGTTTCGCATTAGCATAATTTGCTCTACAGATTAAACTGCCTAGTACTCAATTCTTGCTCGTACAATATGCATATTATTGTTATTATTGGATAGAAAACACTCTCTAGTTTCTATAGCCGTTTGAATTATGTCTCTGAGTGAAACAGAACTCATTCTACAGCACTTTTCCTCCCAGTGTGTGAGATTTCAGAAATCTTGGCCTCTGGTTCCAGATCAGTTTTAAAGTCCCTGTAAATCCTATGAGGATACAGACACTGCCCACGCCTTCCTCTAGATGTCAGTAAGTGGTGACAATTTGAATGGAGTCGATTGCGCAATCAGGGACTCTATAAATCACCAAATACCGGAAGTAGCGTTCTTTTGGACCCTGCGCTCAACGCAAGAAGGACGTCGGACTGGCCTTTTTCCAAGCCTTGGTTTAGCCAGTAATATAGCGCCGGTCATGTTTTTACTCGTTATAGGTGTTAAAAACATCATAAGGTAGTTAATTTAAACCGTTTTATAGCAATTTATATCCGTTTAGTGCGATTTTGAGGCATTTCTATGTGATGCTCTTTGAAGCTTTGGGCACGTTTCGGGGTCCCGGTCGAACGTTAGTGGGCATTTCGACGGACAGAGGACATCTTTCGACCAAAAGAAGATTAGACCCAAGAAAGGATACATTGCCCAAGATTCTGATGGAAGATCACCTCATAGTAAGAAATATTTAAGATGATAAATCGTTGTTCTGTCGAAAAATTTTAAACGCATATTCCGCCATTTTGTTTGGTATAGCTTCGCTTGGCGAACCCTGTATTGCACAGTAAGGATAATTTTAGAAATGTAATTCAGCGATTGCATTAAGAACTAATTTGTCTTTCGATAGCTGTCCAACTTATATTTTTTTAGTCAAGTTTATGAATAGTTATCCATGAGACAAGATCACTGTGAAAGATGGCGACCGACATTTTCAGGCTAGTTTTGCTAGTATTGTCATTGTATAACCACGGTTTTTTGTGGCTAAATATGCACATTTTCGAACAAACTCTATATGTATGTTGTAATATGATGTTACAGGAGTGTCATCGGAAGAATTCTGAGAAGGTTAGTGAAAAAATTAATATATTTTGGCGATGATAACGATATCGCTCTCTTTGGCTTGAATCAATGGTCGGGTAACGTTTGCATATGTGGTATGCTAATATAACGATTTATTGTGTTTTCGCTGTAAAACACTTAGAACATCTGAAATATTGTCTGAATTCACAAGATCTGTGTCTTTCCATTGCTGTGAGCTGTGTATTTTTAAGAAATGTTTTATGATTAGTAATTAGGTAATACACGTTGCTCTGTGTATTTATTCTAGTCGAGTTGTGATGGTGGGTGCAATTGTAAACTATGATTTATACCTGAAATATGCACATTTTTCTAACAAAACCTATCCTATACAATAAATATGTTATCAGACTGTCATCTGATGAGGTTTTTTCTTGGTTAGTGGCTATCAATATCTTTATTTGGCCGAATTGGTGATAGCACCTGATGGAGTAAGAAACTGATGGAGTTAGGAAAGTGGTGTCTTTTGCTAACGTGGTTAGCTAATAGATTTACATATTTTGTCTTCCCTGTAAAACATTTTAAAAATCTGAAATGGTGGCTTTATTCACAAGATCTGTATCTTTCATTTGGTGTCTTGGACTTGTGATTTAATGATATTTAGATGCTACTATTTAATTGTGACGCTATGCTAGCGATGCTAATCAGTGTGGGGGGGGTGGGGGGTGATCCCGGATACGGGGTTGAGGTTCGGTAAAGGTTAACAGTCTGGTGGCCTTGAGATAGAAGCTGTTTTTCAGTTTCTCGGTCCCAGCTTTGATGTACCTGTACTGACCTCGCCTTCTGGGTGATAGCGGGGTGAACAGGCAGTGGCTCGGGTGGTTATTGTCCTTGATTATCTTTTTGGCCTTCCTGTGACATCGGGTGGTGTAGGTGTCCTGGAGGGCAGGTAGTTTGAATCCCGGTGATGCGTTGAGCAGACCGCACTACCCTCTGGAGAGCCTTACGGTTGCGGGCGGTGCAGTTGCCGTACCAGGCGGTGATACAGCCCGACAGGATGCTCTCAATTGTGCATCTGTATAAGTTAGTGAGGTTTTTGGTGTGAAGCCAAATTTCAAGGTTTTTGGTGTGAAGCCAAATTTCTTCAGCCTCCTGAGGTGGTGTCATACTGTCTGTGTCGGTGTATCATTTCAGTTTGTCCGTGATGTGTACGCTGAGGAACTTAAAACTTTCCACCATTTCAATGGGGCACCTGTAGAACCTTTTTGAGGATCTGAGGGCCAATGATAAATCCTAAAGGGGGAGGAGGCTGTGTCTTCACCACACCCTAAAGGGGGAGGAGGCTGTGTCTTCACCACACCCTAAAGGGGGAGGAGGCGTGTCTTCACCACACCCTAAATGGGGAGGAGGCGTGTCTTCACCACACCCTAAATGGGGAGGAGGCGTGTCTTCACCACACCCTAAATGGGGAGGAGGCGTGTCTTCACCACACCCTAAAGGGGGAGGAGGCTGTGTCTTCACCACACCCTAAAGGAGGAGGAGGCTGTGTCTTCACCACACCCTAAAGGAGGAGGAGGCGTGTCTTCACCACACCCTAAATGGGGAGGAGGCGTGTCTTCACCACACCCTAAAGGGGGAGGAGGCGTGTCTTCACTGTGTTGGTGTGTTTGGACCACACCCTAAAGGGGGAGGAGGCGTGTCTTCACCACACCCTAAAGGGGGAGGTGTCTTCATGGACAATGAGGAACATGCAGCACTCGACCCGCTCCACTAATCAAATCAACAGCTAATTGTATTTGTCACGTTGCCGAATACAACAGGTGTAGTAGACCTTACAGTGAAATGCTGAATACAACAGGTGTAGACCTTACAGTGAAATGCTGAATACAACAGGTGTAGTAGACCTTACAGTGAAATGCTGAATACAACAGGTGTAGACCTTACAGTGAATTGCTGAATACAACAGGTGTAGACCTTACAGTGAAATGCTGAATACAACAGGTGTAGACCTTACAGTGAAATGCTGAATACAACAGGTGTAGTAGACCTTACAGTGAAATGCTGAATACAACAGGTGTAGACCTTACAGTGAAATGCCGAATACAACAGGTGTAGACCTTACAGTGAAATGCTGAATACAACAGGTGTAGTAGACCTTACAGTGAAATGCTTACTTACAAGCCCTTAACCAACAAAGCAGTTTTAAGAAAATACCTAAAAAAGTAAGAGATAAGAATAACAAATAATTAAAGAGCAGCAGTAAATAGCAATAGCGAGACTATATACAGGGGGGGTACCGGTACAGAGTCAATGTGCGTGGGTACCGGTTAGTTGAGGTAATATGTACATGTAGGTAGAGTTATTAAAGTGGCTATGCATAGACAATAACAGAGAGTAGCTGCAGCGTAGAAGAGGGGGGGCAATGCATATAGTCTGGGTAGCCATTTGATTGGATGTTCAGGAATCTTATGGCTTGTGGGTAGAAGCTATTTAGAAGCCTCTTGGACCTAGACTTGGCACTTGGTCTTTGACAATTTTTAGGACCTTCCTTTGACACCGCCTGGTGTAGAGGTCCTGAATGGCAGGAAGCTTGGCCCCGGTGATGTACTGGGACGTACGCACTACCCTCTGTAGTGCCTTGCGGTTGGAATCCGAGCAGTTGCCATACCAGGCAGTGATGCAACCATTCAGGATGCTCTCGATGGTGCAGCTGTAAAACCTTTTGAGGATCTGAGGACCCATGCCAAATCTTTTCAGTCTCCCGGATAGGCTTTATTGTGCCCTCTTCACGACTGTCTTGGTGTGTTTTGTCAATGTGAATGGGGGCATGTTCGGCCCTCCGTTTCCTGTAGTCCACGATCAGCTCCTTTGCCCACGTTGAGGAAGAGGTTGTTATCCTGGCACCACACTGCCAGGTCTCTGACCTCCTCCCTATAGTCTGTCTCATCGTCATCGGTGATCAGGCCTACCACCGTCGTGTTGTCGGCCAACTTAATGATGGTGTTGGAGTGTTGCGCGGCCATGCAGTTGTGGGTGAACAGGAAGTAGAGGACGGGACTGAGCTCCCGTGTTGAGGATCAGTATAGCGGATGTGTTTAAAAATATATATATATTATTAAAACAAGCCGCTCAACATTTACATTACATTTAGTCATCTTGCAGACTCCTGTCCAGAGCGACCAGGGTCAAGCGTCCCAAGGGAACGTCGACAGATCTCTCACCAAGCTCCTGTTGGCCGCCGGCCCAAGCTCCCAACCACCAGGTCACAAACCATCCAATCCCAGAGAGCCATCCGATAACCCCATCTCCCCCAGGGTCCTTAGCTTAGTGATAAGCTTTGAGGGCACTATGGTGTTGAACGCTGAGCTGTAGTCAGTGAATAGCATTCTCACATAGGTGTTCCTTTTGTCCAGGTGGGAAAGGGCAGTGTGGAGTGCAATAGCATTGCATCATCTGTGGATCTGTTAGTGTGATATGCAAATTGGAGTGGGTCTAAGGTTTCTGGGATGATGGTGCTGATGTGAGCCATGACCAGCCTTTCAAAGCATTTCATAGCTGCAGATGTGAGTGCTACAGGTCGGTAGTCATTTAGACCGGTTACCTTGGTGTTCTTGGGCACAGGGACCATGAACCATGACAGTATCAGCCCCCTCCCCCCGGTGACTGACCTCGGGAAGCACCCTGGAGATGTCCTGAACTTTGACCCCAGGAAAACACAAAGTCTTTGCCCCAGGTACAGATATATGAACTCCTTATCATAATCGCCAGAATGATCCGGCCACTGCCATGTCTCGAAGCTGATTGCGAGGCCAGAGCCACAGAACTCACCTGAGAAAAGGGCTGCTGAGACGCCGGCTGTGTGCAGGACACAACAGCCAAAGGAACAGAGCTCTGATTCAGAGGGCACAGCCAAGAGGGGGCAGCGGAGGACCAGTCAGTTGATTGACTAGGACAGGGAGATGTAGCTGGAGTGACATCCACAACCATGGAGGGAACACCCAAGCACCTGGCAGAAGACAGCTGCTATGAGACTCGAAATTGAGCTCAGGTGCATCCTGTTTCTATTGATCATCCTTAAGATTTTTCTACAACTTGATTGGAGTCCACCTGTGGTATATTCAATTGATTGGACATGATTTGGAAAGGCACACACCTGTCTATATAAGGTCCCACAGTTGACAGTGCATGTCAGAGCAAAAACCAAGCCACGAGGTGGAAGGAATTGTCCGTAAAGCTCTGAGACAGGATTGTGTCGAGGCACAGATCTGGGCAAAAGTACCAAAACATTTCTGCAACATTGAAGGTCCCCAAGAACACAGTGGCCTCCATCATTCTTTATATGAAACAAGTTAAGAACCACAAAGACTCTTCCAAGAGCTGGCCGCTCAAGGATGCTCAATTTCACTTCTGTTTTAAGACAATTGTTAAATAAGTTTGGACACAACATCATGGGCATCACCTTTTAGTTAAAATAAACAGTGGATTTCTGCTGTTGTGGGCCTTTAACCATCTGTCTGACTTTGTTGTTCACACAGGAGAGAGACGGGACTATTGTGGATCCTCTGGGGAGTCTACAGGAGAGAGACGTGACTATTGTGGATCCTCTGGGGAGCCTCAACAACATGAAGCTGAGGAGGCAGAGAAGAGTATCTCCACATCAGAACACCTCAAACACCAACGGAGACCCACCGGGAAGAAATCTCACCACTGCTCTGACTGTGGGAAGAGATTCCCCTCTTCAGCAGACCTCAAAAGACATCAGAGAATCCATACAGGAGAGAAACTTAATAGCTGTGATCAATGTGGGAAGAGTTTTAGTGTTACAAGCAGCCTGAAAGCACACCAGAAAACACACACAGGAGAGAAACCATATCGCTGTGATCAATGTGGGAAGAGTTTTGTTACATCTAGCAGTCTGACTATACACCAGAGAATACACACTGGAGAGAAACCTTATAGCTGTGTTCAATGTGGGAAGAGTTTTAATGTTCCAAGCAGCCTAAAAACACATCAGAGAACACACACAGGAGATAGACCTTATAGCTGTAGTCAATGTGGGAAAAGTTTTGCTTCATCTAGCCAGCTGACTATTCACGAGAGAACACACACAGGAGAGAAACCTTATAGCTGTAGTCAATGTGAGAAGAGGTTTACTCACTCAAGCAACCTGATGGTACATTTGAGAACACACACAGGAGAGAAACCTTATAGCTGTGATCAATGTGGCAAGAGTTTTGTTACATCTAGCTGTCTGACTATGCACCAGAGAATACACACTGGAGAGAAACCTTTTAGCTGCACTCAATGTGGGAAAAGTTTCACTCAGGCAAATATCCTGATAGCACACCGGAGAACTCACACAGGAGAGAAACCTTATAGCTGTGATCAATGTGGCAAGAGTTACTCTGGTAAAAGAGCAATGATAAAACATCAGAAAGTACATACATGAAGGAGTTGTTTCATGATATCAATGAAATAATGTCACAATGTAGAATGTTTTAACATTGTAGTAGGAGTATTTTAATGGTATCACAATGTAGAATGTTTTAACATTGTAGTAGGAGTATTTTAATGATGTCACAATGTAGAATGTTTTACCATTGTAGTAGGAGTATTTTAATGATGTCACAATGTAGAATGTTTTACCATTGTAGTAGGAGTATTTTAATGATGTCACAATGTAGAATGTTTTACCATTGTAGTAGGAGTATTTTAATGATGTCACAATGTAGAATGTTTTAACATTGTAGGAGGAGTATTTTAATGATGTCACAATGTAGAACCCTAAATGTTTGTCCCCTGTTCTATTGATTTCAACATGATATGGATATTAGCCTCAGGGGGGAAATCCAGGCTCTGAATTGGAAGAGTACTATTTATGTGATTAACATCAAGTGTTGTGTTAGACTTACCTCGTCGGTGACCCACTTGAATCAAAATGCAACACTTCAAAATGTAGCGAGCTGTTTTCTACAAATTGTCCTCTAACCATTGATGCACACATTATTCCCAGATTCTGTGTGGTTTGTTTAGCTGTGTTAACAGGACGTGCAACCTCATCTCCCTCCTCTCGCACAATTGATTTCAACATGATATCGATGAGTGATGACAAATAAGTGTTGCGTTCCTTTGTTTAGCGACCCCTAAATGTAAATGCATCACTCCAAAATGTAGCTGACTGTCTTCTGCAGGTTGTCCTCCAACCAGTGAGGTAAAAGATATCTCCCATTTCCATGTGTTTTTTTAGTTGTGTTAGCTTCAACAGCATGTACATTCTGAGTTCTCCCCTAATAGATATCAGTGATGTATTGCCTCTTGTTGTGTCTGGAAATTGGTTATTGATTCAGATTCGGTTAAAACTGTGTTTTAACTGTGTGTCCCACCTAGCAAAGACTATTCTGACATCCAATCTAAATTCGGTTTTGGTTGAAGTTGACATTTATTTGAAAGTACGTATTTTTCAGGTCGTTGTTTCGACGACTTGAAAACAACTTAGTTTCAACGTACTTGCAGCATGGAGGTAGTATAAAAAAAATGGTCTATGAACAGTTTTATTAACAATCATACATCACTCCAGCTTTTACACACAGTTTTTATTTACATCATTCAAGTGCTAATTGTCTTTATTCCACTACTGAAGAAGCATGACTCAGATCACCTCATATTTCAAACGTTCGGCCTGACAAAAGATACAGTTTTTATTATTCAATGCCTCTGCCCGACGTCCAATCTACGCTCGGTTTTGTCCAATCAGTCAGGCCACTGAATATGCATAAGCAATGTAAAGAGATGGGGCGAATGAGTGGGGAAAAGTACATTTGACACAAATTACCTTCATAAGAGCAAAGAACAACTGTGTGCCTGGGGGGAAATTAACTTTCATACAGCCAAAAGGGGTGAGAAATTACACCAATATCTGTGGACAATTTGCACTAATGTAAATAAACATGGATGATGGAACATATTCCTTTTTTCTGACGTGATGAACCACTAAGGGGACATAAATATTTACCATCTAAACCATGTGTGACCTCTCACCTCTGGCTGTAGAAGTGTTCTTCCTAACCAGTCCCTCAACAGCTCTCTGACTGAGCTCCACCCTCACTGGGTCCTCAGAGGAGAGGAAGGCTGAGGAGGGATGGAAGGATGAATGGATCAATCAGTCAACAAGTCAGTAATATAAAGAGAGAGTTGATCATCTTAAATGTCCATCTCCCACCCATGGAGAGACCTATATACTGTATCCAGGGTTGGGTAGGTTACTTTCTAAATGTAATCTGTTAGTTACTAGTTACCTGTCTAAAAGTGTCATCAGTAACGTCACTGTTGGATTCCCCAAACTCACTAATGTAATCTGATTACTTTCTCCTCAAGAGGTTCAAGTTAGTACCACAGTCATTAAATCTATAACCTTAACCACACTGCTAACCCTAATGCCTAACTAACCCTTACCTTAAATAACCCTAACCTTTACCACACTGCTAACCCTAATGCCTTACCTTAACCATACTGCTAACCCTAATGCCTAACCCTAACCTTAACCACACTGCTAACCCTAATGCCTAACTAACCCTTACCTTAAATAACCCTAACCTTTACCACACTGCTAACCCTAATGCCTTACCTTAACCATACTGCTAACCCTAATGCCTAACCCTAACCTTAACCATACTGCTAACCCTAATGCCTAACCCTAACCTTTACCACACTGCTAACCCTAATGCCTAATCCTAACCTTTACCACACTGCTAACCCTCACTGGTCCTCAGAGGAGAGGAAGGCTGAGGAGGGATGGAAGGATGAATGGATCAGTCAGTCAACAAGTCAGTAATATAAAGAGAGAGTTGATCATCTTAAATGTCCATCTCCCACCAATGGAGAGACCTATATACTGTATCCAGGGTTGGGTAGGTTACTTTCTAAATGTAATCAGTTACTAGTTATCCAGAATTGTGATCAGCAAGTCATCTGATTACTTTTAGATTATCCCCCCCTGAAGAGCCCAGGTTAGTACCAAAAAACGGATTTTGAATCCTAACCTTAACCACACTGCTAACCCTAACATTAAATTACCTTAACCATACTGCTAACCCTTACTTTAACCATACGGTTAACCCTAACCTTAACCACACTGCTAATCCTAACATTAAATTACCTTAACCATACTGCTAACCCAAACCTTAACCATACTGCTACCCCTAACCTTAACCACACTGCTAACCCTAATGCCTAATCCTAACCTTAACTACACTGCTAACCCTAATGCCTAATCCTAAACTTAACTACACTCCTAATCCTAACCTTAACCACACTGCTAATCCTAACCTTAACCACACTGCTACCCCTAATGCCTAATCCTAACCTTACATTAGTTTTTTCATACATTTTTACAATAGAGCACATTTTGACTGCAGCTGGTCCGTCTTGCGGAAATCTGTCAGTTCTGCCTCCAGGACAAGACTCATCACAATAAACATCAACCTCCAGGACAAGACTCATCACAATAAACATCAACCGGCTTCAGAGGCATTAGAAGAAGACACACGTAATATTACCAGCTGTAACATCTATCGCAGGATAAATCAATGTTAGAGGTTACATAGCTGGCCATAAATGGATGTTGTGTTTAACTAGGAGTTTTATGTAGGCTTCTTCTAACCCATTACTTTCTACTACAAATAATAAAACGATTAGGTTATATCTTTAGGCCTAAAAGATAAAATTGTCTTGTCATATTTCCAGTCTTCAGGAATATGACTTGGAATTATGAAGTATAAATTTGTTTTACCTGAGCATAAAGCTAAAACTAAGGACTTATTAGCATACTCTGTTGTTTATGATTGTGTCGTCATGGAGGACTGATTGGGCTCATTGCTTCCAGTTGATAAAGAAATGCTGCTCTCAGAAAAAGGCAGGTGCTATTTGCAGGGGTGCAACTTTCACTGGAGACTTTTTGGAGTTTTCAACTGGCTGGATTTAGGACTGAGCTGTGTGAAAAAAGAAAGCTAATTATGTGAACCTAAACCTTTCTAAATAGTTAATTATGTAAACCTAAACCTCTAAATAGTTAATTATGTAAACCTAAACCTCTAAATAGTTAATTATGTAAACCTAAACCTCTAAATAGTTAATTATGTAAACCTAAACCTCTAAATAGTTAATTATGTAAACCTAAACCTCTAAATAGTTAATTATGTAAACCTAAACCTATCTAAATAGTTAATAATTACCCTAATAGATGAGCCAGATATTTTCACCTGATGTATGAATCTGAAGCATCCAGTTGGCGTTTCACTACCAAATATGGTGATGAGAGGAAGCTCAGTGGGAGAAGAAGTAGCTCATTTTCTCATTGATGAAACCTTTGATCTCAATACAGTTTGTGGTTTCCATAACTAAAATCTGTAACAAACAGTGTGCTACGTTTTGTAGACTTTACCCTTTGCCAAAATGTAAATAAAAAACACGCACGTCACATAGTAGGCGTTCCCTAATGTAAATATGCAAATAAATGCCAGAACGCGCCAATAGGATCTCGCTAGCTCCTGCTTGGCTCTGCCCACCCCACCTCTGTCCACTCTGATTCATTTGCTTCCATTGGAAACGATAGGCTTTGGTCTATCTTGGGTTAGTTATAAAAAATATTTGGCAACTCAGTCCGTGAAAAGCATGTGGTGTGGCTAACGTTAGCTAGCTTGAGCTAGCATACGAACTCGGTAGAACAGAGTAGATCAATTTGATGTTGAGAAATAGTGCATTGTGGGTAGTTTAGAATATACCCGGAAATAAATTCATAAATATATAATAACCCCAAAACATAACTATGTTTGTACATATAGGTCATCAGGTCGTGACTACAACTACATTATTACGTCTTTAAAACTACACTGTTTTGCTACATTGGTGAGTAAAAACTTCCTACCGTTCAACTTTTTTTCTGAAAATAAAATATTATTTTCTCTCAACTGCGTTACCCACTCCAGTCAGCAGATTGCGATCTGGAGCTTTAAGGCAAAGCTGTTGGTGTGACGTATAATCTAGTGGACGGAACGCTTCTTTCAACAGCAGCAACAGTTCGTCTGCCACCTCCGTAGCTTGCTAGACAAAATAGCCGAACCAATAAAGCTCTTTAGACGCTTTCGTGTATATTAGCCACTGTGTTTTAAACCAGTTTCTGTCGTCTAACGTTAGTAAGTTATTCCATTTAATTTCACATTACGGTGTTGTGGTTATTGGTCAGCTAGCGGACTTGTTAAGTTAGCATTAGCCTAGCTAGCTAACATCCCCGACCATGAGCTCACTAAGCTACTCTCCTGCTACAGAAGAGGAGGTCTGCTGGACGGAGAAAGAAGCTCTCGTGAAAGAGGAGGAGGAAGAGGAGGCTGTTACAATACAAAAACAAGTAGAGGGTGAGGCTGTTACCGTGAAAGAAGAAGAGAAAGACGTTTCAGTTAAAGAAGAGGAAGACGCGTTCAGAGTAAAAGAGAAGGAGGATGTTACAATAAAAGAAGAGGAGGAAGGGACAGAGGAGGATGCAGTTTTTGGAGTTAAAGAGAAGGGGGAGATGACTGTCACATCGAAAAAGGAGGAGGAGGAAACTGGATATCTGGGCCCGGTTTCCCAAAGGCAACTTAAGGCGTCCAATGGTTCAAATGATGAACATAGCAGTAAGATGGTTTTGAGAAACCGGTCCCTGATTAACACTAGTAAGTACTGTCTTAAAAACAGAGGCACAAATTGCAGTTGTTGCAGGGGGTTAAAGGGGAAATCTGCTGTTGCTACATTCATATTTTGACTTTTAAATAATTTATTTATAGACATTGATTCTTGAACAATATAACACATACCTCAGAACCCAGAATAAGCTTTTTTACTCCAATGTTTAGAAACAATGTAAACCAACACTGTATAGCCTCAACATGGTTAAAACTATAATGTTGATATCATGCATGGTCAGTCCTTGTATCCATAGGTCTGTCTCTGAATTTGAGAGTAGTTACATTTCTCCAGCCCCATCTTCTTATTACCAAAACAGTGGTGGAATGACTGCTTTGTTATTGTTTCAACTGCAGATTGGTTAATTGATGGACGTGGCTTTTTTAAAGGGACAACCTAGGATTTAAACAGAAACAAAATGGCTGCCCAGAGACTTGGTTTGGTAAACAGCTGAGGGATGGGGAGGGCTGGAGAAATGTAACCACTCTCAAATTCATAGAGAAAGCTATTGTTGCAACCGTAACCCAAAACCTAGCAACCTCGTCAAGAAGTTCAGACATCTTGGTGTAACAGATATAAGGTGTTGGCTTGACAGTCGCTGGACCCAGGTTTGAGTTCAGCTCAGGGCTACCCCTCGAATTCACTACACTATGAATACAAGGACTGGCCATCCAGTTGTAACCTACTTTTGAAGCTATACAGTGTTTGTTTACAAACAGTGGCATTATATATATTATTTTGGTTTCGGATGGGGTGATACTGTTGAAACATATGAGGCATTTATAAGTTATATTCTTCAAGAATCAATGGCTATACAGTATATGGGTCTTTCTATAACTGCCAGTGTAGATTTCCTTATGATGTCATAATGATAGTTTAACCAGGTTTCTAGGATATATAGTATATTCTAGAATTCATCCATGATGTCATAATGATAGTTTAACCAGGTTTCTAGGATATATAGTATATTCTAGAATTCATCCATGATGTCATAATGATAGTTTAACCAGATGTCTATATAGTATATTCTAGAATTGCCAGTGAAGATTTCATTTGGGGGTCAAATTATTAGAGCTGTTGATAAGTCATTGTATAATATTCAGCCAATTTCCCCCCATTTTTTTAGGACTGACTCTAGTCGACTGGTCGATTGTTTTGTCAGTAGGCTGTTTGTCGACTGAGATTTAAAAAAAAAAAAAAAAGATAAAATTGTCGAGTAAATAAACTAAATAAACAAATGTATGTGTTCACCCCTTCAAATGAGTGGTTTCGGCTATTTCAGCCACACCCGTTGCTGACTGGTGTATAAAATCGAGCACACAGCCATGCAATCTCCATAGCCCAACATTGGCAGTAGAATGGCCTTACTGAAGAGCTCAGTGACTTTCAACGTGGCACCGTCATAGGATGCTACCTTTCCAACAAGTCAGTTCGTAAAATTTCTGCACTGCTAGAGCTGCCCCTGTCAACTGTAAGTGCTGTTATTGTGAAGTGGAACGTTAAGGAGCCTTTTGGACCTAGAGAGAACAGTCTATGACTTGGGTGGCTGGCGTCTGACAATTTTTAGTGCCTTCCTCTGACACCGCCTGGTATAGAGGCCCTGAGTGGCAGGGAGTTCGGCTCCAGTGGTGTGCTTAGCAGTACGCACCACCCTCTATAGCACCTTGCTGTCAGATGCCAAGCAGTTGCCAAACCAGGCGGTGATGCAGCCAGTCAAGATGCTCTCAATGGTGCAGCTGTATAACTTTTTGAGATCTGAGGGCCCATGCCAAATCTTTTCATGCTCCTGAATTTGAAGAGGCGTTGTCATGCCCTCTTCACGACCTGTGTTGGTGTGTTTGGACCATCATTGGTCAGTGATGTAAACGCAGAGGAACTTGAAGCTCTCGACCGGCTCGACTACAGCCAAGTCGATGTGAACACAGAGGAACTTGAAGCTCTCGACCGGCTCGACTACAGCCAAGTCGATGTGAACACAGAGGAACTTGAAGCTCTCGACCGGCTCGACTACAGCCAAGTCGATGTGAACACAGAGGAACTTGAAGCTCTCGACCGGCTCGACTACAGCCAAGTCGATGTGAACGTGGGCATGTTTGTCCCTCCGTTTCCTGTAGTCCATGATAAGCACGCCCCTGAGGGGTCTGTGTTGAGGGGTCAGTGTGGTGGATGTGTTGTTGCCAACCCTCACTGGGGGCAGTCTGTCAGGATGTCCAGGATCCAGTTGCAGAGGGAGGTGTTCAGTCCCAGGGTTCTTAGCATAGTGATGAGCTTGGAGGGCACTATGGTGTGGAGCGATGAGCTGTAGTCAATGAACAGCATTCTCACGTAGGTGTTCCTTTTGTCCAGGTGGGAAAGGGCAGTGTGGAGTGCAATGGAGATTGCATCATCTGTGGATCTGTTGGGGTCGGAATGCGAATTGGAGTGGGTCTAGGGTTTCTGGGATGACGGTGTTGATGTGAGCCATGACCAGCCTTTCAAAGATGTGAATGGCTACAGATGTGACGCTACGGGGCAGTAGTCATTTAGACCGGTTCCCTTGGCGTTCTTGGGCACAGGGATTATAGTGGTCTGCTTGAAACATGTTGGTATTACAGACTGGGTCAGGGAGACGTTGAAAATGTCAGTGAAGACACTTGCCAGCTGGTCAGCGCATGCTCTGGTAATCCGTCTGGCCCTGCGGCCTGGGCCTTGTGTCTGGCCCTGCGGCCTGGGCCTTGTGTCTGGCCCTGCGGCCTGCGGCCTGGGCCCTGCGGCCTTGTGAATGTTGACCTGTTTTAAGGTCTTCCTCACATCGGCTAAAGAGAGCATGATCATATCATTAACCCATTAGAGTCGATTGATGCAAATTTGCTTAAATATAAGTCACCTAAGAAATCCATAGTATGACCTTCTTAAAACAATTCCATGTCAGTTTAGCCCCTCCCCCTCCAACGGCTTAGACTTACAGGGGTTAAAGTTCTTCCTCACGTCGTCTAACGGAACGTCACATGTTAGGACTATAACTACTGTGCCCCGAAGTAAACGAGGAAGAACATCTTGGCGCATCACCTCCCTTTCCTGGTGAAGAGCAGTGTTTCAATTGAAGGATTGAATGGTCACCTGTGGAAGGCGAGACTTACAGCGAGGTGCAGATTTAATAGTATGTTCCTCGTTTCCCTCCTTCAGGGAACAGTAGTTATAGTCATAACGTTACACTTTTCATATGATGTATTCAGCGTTTAACAGGTAAATTAGACCTCGACGTTGGACTACACTGAGCAACATGTATTGGTAACTAGGTGCCCGTAAGGACCTGCTTTGTTGATATTGCTGTTAAGAAGGCAGAGAAACACTTTATTATGGACAGACTTCTCCCCATCTTAGCTACTGTTTTATCAACATGTTTTGACCATGACCGTTTACAGTCCAGGGTTAATCTAGTGTTACTCCAAGCAGTTTAGTCACATCAACCTGCTCAATTTCCACATTATTCATTACAAGATTTAGTTGAGGTTTAGGGTTTAGTGAATACAATGCTTTTAGTATTTTAAATATTTGTGACTAACTTATTCCTTGCCACCCATTCTGAAACTAACTGCAGCTCTTTGTTACGTGTTGCAGTCATTTCAGTCGCTGTAGTAGCTGATGTGTATAGTGTTGAGTCATCCTCATACATAGACACACTGGCTTTACTCAAAGCCAGTGGCATGTCGTTAGTAAAGATTGAAAAAAGTAAGGGGACTAGACAGCTGCCCTGGGGAATTCCTGGCTCTACTTGGATTATGTTGGAGAGGCTTCCATTAAAGAACACCCTCTGTGTCCTGTTAGACAAGTAACTCTTTATCCACAATATAGCAGGGGGTGTAAAGCCATAAAATACACACGTTTTTCCATCAGCAGACTATGATTGATAATGTCAAAGCCGCACTGAATTCTAACAAAAAAATACATTTCTCTTAGCCAATCACCAGTTATTTATGTAAGTGCTGTGCTTGTTGAATGTCCTTCCCTATAAGCATGCTGAAAGTCTGTTGTCAATTTGTTCACTGTTAAATAGCATTGTATGTGGTAAAACACAATTTTTTCCCCCGGAAGTTTTTAGGCTGATTGGTCGGTTATTTGAGGCACTTTACTATTCTGGGGTAGTGGAATTACTTTCACTTGCCTCCAAGCCTGAGGGCACACACTTTCTAGTAGGCTTAAATTGAAGATATGACCAATAGGAGTGGCAATATCATCTGCTATTATCCTCAGTGAGTTTCCATCCAAGTTGTCAGACCCCGGTGGCTTGTCATTGTGGACAGACAACAATCATTTTTGTCACTTCTTCCACACTCAGTTTCCGAAATAAAAAAAATGACAATGCTTGTCTTTCATAATTTGATCAGTTATACTTGGATGTGTAGTGGCAGCTTTTATCGCTGGCATGTCAAGCCTTAGTTTGCTCATCTTGCCAATGAAAAAGTGATTCAAGTAATTGGCAATATCAGTGGGTTTTGTGATTTAATGAGATTCAATCTGATTCAATGAATGATGGAGCTGAGTTTGCCTTTTTGCCCAACATTTCTTTTAATGTGCTCCAAAGCTTTTTTACAATCATTCTTTATATCATTTATGTTTGTTTCATAGTGTAGTTTCTTCTTTTTATTCAGTTTAGTCACATGATTTCTCAATTTGCAGTACGTTTGCCAATCGGTTGTGCAGCCAGACTTTTTTGTCATTCCTTTTGCCTCATCCCACTCAACCATACAATCTTTCAATTCCTCATCAATCCACCGGGATTTAACAGTTTGTCCAGTCATTTTCTTAATGGGTGCGTGCTCATTAGTAACTGGAATAAGTCGTTTCATAAATGTATCAAGTGCAGCATCTGGTTGCTCCTCATTACACACCACAGACCAGCAAATATTATTTACATCAGCAACATATGAGTCACTACAAAATCTCTTGTATGACCTCTTATACACTATATTAGGCCCAGCCTGTCCTCTTATACACTATATTAGGCACAGCCTGTCCTCTTATACACTATATTAGGCCCAGCCTGTCCTCTTATACACTATATTAGGCCCAGCCTGTCCTCTTATACACTATATTAGGCCCAGCCTTTGGAACTGTGGTTTTCCTAGACATGGCTACTATATTGTGATCACTACATCTGATGGATTTGGACACTGCTTTAAAACAAATTTCTGCAGCATTAGTAACGATGTGATCAATATATGTTGATGATTTAATTATTGTGCTGTTTGTAACAACGCTGGTAGGTTGATTGATAACCTGAACCAGCTTGCAGTTACTAGTTACAGTTTGAAGCTTTTTCTTGAGTGGGCAGCTTGATGAAAGACAGTCAATATTTAAATAATCCAGAAAATATACTTCTCTGTTGATATCACATACATTATCAAGCATTTCACACATATTATCCAGATACTGACTGTTAGCACTTGGTCTATAGCAGCTTCCCATCAGAATGGGCTTTAGGTGAGGCAGGTGAACCTGTTACTTCAACAGTATTTAACATGAATATAAAACAGCCACACCTCCACCTTTGGCAATTCTGTCTTTTCTGTAGATGTTATAACCATGTATTGCTGCCACTGTATCATCAAATGTATTATGTGAGTTTCAGAGATAGTCAGAATATGAATGTCAACTGTTACTAGCAAATGATTGTTTTTTTTTTTAAGCTACATGTGTTTACGTGGGCTATTTTAGCACTTATGGGATGCTTGATTGTTTTAATTGCTTTACTGGGATGCGAAGTAGACATGCTCATGTTATGTATGTTAGTGAAGGGTGAACTGCACCCAGTGGACGTCCTACTAGGGCATATCGCCTCAAGTTTTTCTTTTCTTTTTACTATTTTTACTATTTTCTACGTTGTAGAATAACAGTGAAGACATCAAAACTATGAAATAACACATATGGAATCATGTAGTAACCAAAGTGTTAGTGTTATTCTTCAAAGTAGCCACTCTGCCTTGATGACAGCTTTGCACTCTCTTGGCATTCTCTCAACCAGCTTCACCTGGAATGCTTTTCCAACCGTCTTTAAGGAGTTCCCACATATGCAGAGCACTTGTTGGCTGCTTTTCCTTCACTCTGCCATCCAACTCATCCCAAACCATCTCAATTGGGTTGAGGTTGGGTGATTGTGGAGGCCAGGTCATCTGATGCAGCACTCCATCACTCTCCTTCTTGGTCAAATAGCCCTTACCTAGCCTGGAGGTGTGTTAGGTCATTGTCCTTTTGAATAACAAATGATAGTCCCACTAAGTGCAAACCAGATGGCATGGTGTATCGCTGCAGAATGCTGTGGTAGCCATGCTGGTTAAGTGTGCCTTGAATTCTAAATAAATAAATAAATCTCAGACTGTCACCCGCAAAGCACCATCACACCTCCTCCTCCATGCTTCACGGTGGGAACCAGACATGTGGAGGTCATCCGTTCACCTATTCTGCGTCTCACAAAGACACGGCGGTTGGAACCAAAAATGTCAAATTTGGACTCACCAGACCAAAATACAGATTTCCACCGGTCTAATGTCCATTGCTCGTGTTTCTTGGCCCAAGCAAGTTTCTTTATTGGTGTCCCTTAGTAGTGGTTTCTTTGCAGCAATTTGAACATGAAGGCCTGATTCATGCAGTCTCCTCTGAACAGTTGATGTTGAGATGTGTCTGTTATTTGAACTCTGTGATGCATTTATTTGAGCTGCAATTTCTGAGGCTGGTAACTCTAATGAACTCATCCTCTGCAGCAGAGGTAACTCTGGGTCTTCCTTTCCTGTGGCGGTCCTCATGAGAGACAATGTCATAGCGCTTGATGGTTTTGCGACTGTACTTGAAGAAACTTGACATGTTCCGGATTGACTGATCTTCATGTCTTAAAGTAATGATGAACAGTCATTTCTCTTTGCTTATTTAAGGTTATTTAAGGTGTTCTTGCTATGATATGGACTTGGTCTTATAGGGCTGTGTCCTGTATACCAACCCTACCTTGTCACAACACAACTGATTGTCTCAAAAGCAATAAGAAGGAAAGAAATTCACCTGTTAATTGAAATGCATTGAAAATGCATAATTGAAATACTTTGAAGAATCTCAAATATAACATATTTTGATTTGTTTCAACATTTTTTTGTTTGTTTATTACATGATTCCATACGTGTTATTTCATTGTTTTGATGTCTTCACTATTATTCTACAATGTAGAAAATAGTTTAAAAAATTAAGAAAAACCCTTGAAAGCACTGAGGCAGTAGGAAGTCCACTGTGTTCCCAGTAAAGCAATGAAAACAAGCAAGCATCCCAGAAAAGTGATAAAAATAGCCCATGTACTGTTAGCACTGAGGTAGTGTGCCCTAGTAGTAATCATGTGCCTATGAACCAGCATTATACTGTTAGCACTGAGGTAGTGTGACCTAGTAGGAAGTCCATCTATACTGTTGGCACTGAGGTAGTGTGACCTAGTAGGAAGTCCATCTATACTGTTGGCACTGAGGTAGTGTGCCCTAGTAGGAAGTCCATCTATACTGTTGGCACTGAGGTAGTGTGCCCTAGTAGGAAGTCCATCTATACTGTTGGCACTGAGGTAGTGTGCCTGAGTAGGAAGTCCACTGTGTGCAGCTCAACCTGCACTAACATGAATAACATGAGCATGTCTACTTCTGATACGCTTCCCAGTAAAGCAAGGAAAACAAGCAAGCATCCCAGAAAAGTGATAAAAATAGCCCACGTTAACATATGTAGCCTAAGAAACAAGGAGTAGGAAGTCTCCACTGTGTGCATATCACCCTGCACTAACATTAATAACATGAGCATGTCTACTTCTGTTAAGCTTCCCAGTAAAGCAATGAAAACAAGCAAGCATCCCAGAAAAGTGATAAAAATAGCCCACGTTAACATATGTAACATTCCCAGTAAAGCAATGAAAACAAGCAATGTCTACAATGTAGATTTTTTTTTTTTTTTTTTTTTTAACCCTTCAATGAGTTGGTGTGTCCAAAACTTTTGACTACTGTACTTTTGTTACTGTATGTGTTTTTGTGAGAGACTTACCTTTCCACAGAGGTATCAGTGTTTAGGCTGTTCGGGCGCTACAGATGTTTATGTGAGAAGACCGATGATTGGTGGATTGAGATGGAAAACAAATCTCAGCTGAAACAGCTTTTTATTGGTTGATTGTTTTATTATGCCAATTAGATGTCAGTGGGGGGTGCAGACATCAACTCTTAACCTTTCTCCTACCCTTCGCTGAGTCACCTGGATTCACCTGGTCGGTGTATGTCATGGAAAGAGCAATGTTTTGCATATTCAGTGTACAAGTGTCACGGTAACATACAGTGCATTCGGAAAGTATTCAGAGCCCTTGACTTTTTTCCACATTTTGTTACGTTACAGGCTTATTCTAAAATTGATTAAAATGTTGTTGTTTTTTAAAAAGTATAAATTGGTTGATTTGCGACGATGACACAAACATTATATTAAGCAGGACAAATGAGCCTTACAATTTGAATCCAAAAGTAGTGTGAAATGCACTCATAAGCAACCTGTAAATGGAGGCTATTTTTGCTGTCAGCCTATGAGAACTCCCCTGAGTTTTCCCCCATGGTGGTGAATTAGTGAATAGACACAGAGCTTAATGTGAGTTTCCTTGAGTAGCACTCCTGATCTTGCTCTGATAATGTGTGGTAATATTCAGAATACCTTGTGTACATTGTGGAAAACTACAATCGTCACTCACCATTTTTTGCTCAACGTAGATATACCACATCCATGACTAGTGGTATCTTCTTCAGCGGGGAGAAGTTTCTGCAACCAAATTGCATGCGCATCATCCTCGTGGCAAATTTTAGCAAATACAGAAAGGGGCCTGTATTGGTGACTATATACGTATATGCATCTAGATATTCTATACTGCCATGCTTGCATTGTTCTGTCTCACATCCTGGACAAGTATATTTGATTTTTGTTGAGTGTGTATTTTGCAGATTGGTTTGGTGTAGACTACTGACATTTGATTCAAGAGCTTGATCCTATGTTCTGGACATTCATTTATTCATGATCTATTGAGGTAATTACATTGGTGTCAGAAGTAAAAAATCAAATTGAGCTAGCTAGCTAGCTGACTAATGTTACGGCGGTGGTGGATTAGCGTAGTCGAGACATCAACTTTACAACTAAAGTGGGGAAAAAAACAAGACAAAATATGACTGTTGTTCACTGATTGTCAAATAAGTTTGAAAAAGCATTTAAACATTCATTAAGAACGGAAATTGTTGTACAACATCATGGGAATCACCTTTTAGCTAAAAATAAACAGTGGATTTCTGCTGTTGTGGGCCTTTAACCATCTGTCTTACTTTGTTGTTCACACAGGAGAGAGCGGTGATTATTGTGGATCCTCTGGGGAGCCTCAACAACATCATGAAGCTGACGAGGCAGACAAGAATCTCTCCACATCAGAACAGCTCAAGAAACACCAACGGAAACCCACACTAAATAAATCTCACCGCTGCTCTGACTGTGGGAAGAGTTACTCAAGATCAGATTCACTAAAAGTACACCAGAGAATTCACACTGGAGATACATCTCACCACTGCTCTGACTGTGGGAAGAGATTAACCTCTTCAGCAGACCTCAAAAGACATCAGAGAATCCATACAGGAGAAAAACGTAATAGCTGTGATCAATGTGGGAAGAGTTTTAATGCTCCAAGCAGCTTGAAAACACACCAGAGAACACACACAGGAAAGAAACCTTATAGCTGCACTGACTGTGGGAAGACCTTTTCAAAATTATATACATTACAATCACACCAGAGAATTCACACTGGAGAGAAACCCCATAGCTGTGATCAATGTGGGAAGAGTTTTACTACATCTAGCCATCTGACTATTCACCAGAGAACACACACAGGAGAGAAACCTTATAGCTGCACTGACTGTGGGAAGACCTTTTCAAAATTATATACATTACAATCACACCAGAGAATTCACACTGGAGAGAAACCTCATAGCTGTGATCAATGTGGGAAGAGTTTTACTACATCTAGCAATCTGACTATTCACCAGAGAACACACACAGGAGAGAAACCTCATGGCTGTGCTCAATGTGGGAAGAGTTTTACTACATCTAGCATTCTGATTATTCACCAGAGAACACACACAGGAGAGAAACCTTATAGCTGTAATCAATGTGGGAAGAGTTTTGTTACATCCAGCAATCTGACTATTCACCAGAGAACACACACAGGAGAGAAACCATATAGCTGTGATCAATGTGGAAAGTGTTTTGCTCATGCAGGCAACCTGGTAGCACACCTGAGAATACACACTGGAGAGAAACCTTATAGCTGTGATCAATGTGGGAAGAATTTTGTTTCATCTAGCCATCTGACTACACACCTGAGAACACACAGGAGAGAAACCTTATAGCTGTGATCAATGTGGGAAGAATTTTGTTTCATCTAGCCATCTGACTACACACCTGAGAACACACAGGAGAGAAACCTTATAGCTGTAATCAATGTGGGAAGAGTTACTCTGATAAAAGATCTCTGATTAAAAACATCAGAAAATACATGAAGGAGTTGTTTCATGATATCAATGAAATAATGTCACAATGTAGAATGTTTTAACATCACAGAAGGAGTATTTTAATTAATATCACAATGTACAATGTTTTTAAAATTGTAGTAATGTAACCTTTATTTAACTAGGCAAGTCAGTTAAGAACAAAGTCTTATTTACAATAGCACAATGTCATTAAAAAGACGTTGAAAAGAAGACCATACCTGACATCCAATATGGTCTTGGTTGAAAGTGAAAGTTGAAAAGACCTCTTCTTCTGGTCATTGTGATTTTAAAACAACTTAATTTCAACGTACTTGCAGCCTATACACATGGACTATCAAAAATTGGTCTATGAACAATTTTATTGACAGTCACATCACTCCAGTATTTACACACAGTATTTCTTTACAACATTCTAGTGCCAATTGTATTTATTCCACTACTGAAGAAGCATGTCTCAAATCACTTCATATATTCAAACATCCAGCCTGACAAAAGATACGTTTTATTATTCCATGCCTCACAATTAAGTTAATTATTGCCAATATATATTAACAAAGGGGTGTACATTTGGTTTTGATACTTAATATTTTACATTTCATGTAACATTTTCAACCAACGGACAATTTTTTGGTACAATTATATTGTTTACTAATAAGCTTATATTTCTGGTTGGATATTACATTCTATTCTTACTATTTTAATCAATGTCATTTCCTTAGAATGCTCACTAGTCTTTCAGTTTATTATTCTATAGTTTTAATCCTCTTATGTTTGTTGTGTTGTAAATATTAAAGTTTTTATTTTCATAATGATTATTACTTTTTTTCCCCTGAAAAGCGCATTGCATGGATTCATGTCTGAAATGTGCTACATTTGAGTTGCAAAGAAAAAGCCATATCTCAGACTGGCCAATAAAAAGAAAAGATTAAGATGGGCAAAAGAACACAGACACTGGAAAGAGGAACTCTGCCTAGAAGGCCAGCATCCCGGAGTCGCCTCTTCACTGTTGACGTTGAGACTGGTGTTTTGCGGGTACTATTTAATGAAGCTGCCAGTTGAGGACTTGTGAGGCGTCTGTTTCTCAAACTGGACACTAATGTACTTGTCCTCTTGCTCAGTTGTGCACCGGGGCCTCCCACTCCTCTTTCTATTCTGGTTAGAGCCAGTTTGCGCTGTTCTGTGAAGGGAGTAGTACACAGCGTTGTACGAGATCTTCCGTTTCTTGGCAATTTCTCACATGGAATAGCTTTCATTTCTCAGAACAAGAATAGACTGACGAGTTTCAGAAGAAAGGTCTTTGTTTCGGGCCATTTTGAGCCTGTTATCGAACCCACAAATGCTGATGCTCCAGATACTCAGCTAGTCTAAAGAAGGCCAGTTTTATTGCTTCTTTAATCAGCACAGTTTTCAGCTGTGCTAACATAATTGCAGAAGAGTTTTCAAATGATCAATTAGCCTTTTAAAATGATAAACTTGGATCAGCTAACACAACGTGCCATTGGAACACAGGAGTGATGGTTGCTGATAATGAGCCTCTGTACGCCAATGTAGATATTGCATTAAAAATCAGCCGTTTCCAGCTACAATAGTCGTTTACAACATTAACAATGTCTACGCTGTATTTCTGATCAATTTGATGTTATTTTAATGGACCAAAAAATTTGCTTTTCTTTCAAAAACAAGGACATTTCTAAGTGACCCCAAACTTTTGAACGGTAGTGTACATCTACATGATGTATTGTTACACCATGTAGGAGCAGGATAGACCTAGTCTGTTCATTATATACATCTACATGATGTATTGTTACACCATGTAGGAGCAGTATAGACCTAGTCTGTTCATTATATACATCTACATGATGTATTGTTACACCACGTAGGAGCAGTATAGAGCTAAATGCTTATTTTAAAGTTATCTGTCTATTTGACTGAATAAATCAGAAAATGCTAAAATACAAATCAAATTGTATTGGTCACATATTTAGCAGGTGTTATTGCGGGTGTGGAGAAATGCTTGTGTTCCCAACAACAAACAGTACAGTAATATCTAACAATACACAACGATACAGACAAATCTAAAAGTAAAAGAATGGAATGAAGAAATATATAAATGTTGGAGTGGCATTAACTAAAATACAGTAGAATAGAATACAACACTGAGACACATGAGAGCACCAGCTATTCTGGATGACTGTGATAACGCTCTCGGTAGCCAATGTGAACAAAACCTTGAAACAGGTCAACATTCACAAGGCCGTCAGATTACCAGGACGTGTTCTCCGAGCATCCACTGACCAACTGGCCAACTGGCAAGTGTCACTGACATTTTAAACCTGTCCCTGTATGAGTCTGTAATACCAACATGTTTCAAGCAGACCACCATAATCCCTGTGCCCAAGAACACTAAGGTAACCTGCCTAAATGACTACTGACCCGTAGCACTCACGGTCTGTAGTCATGAAGTGCTTTGAAAGGCTGGTCATGGCTCACATCAACACCATTATCCCAGAAACCCTAGACCCACTTCAATTTTCATACCGCCCCAACAGATCCACAGATGATGCGATCTCCATTGCACTCCACACTGCCCTTTCCCACCTGGACAAAAGGAACAACTATGTGAGAATGCTATTCATTAACTACAGCTCAACGTTCAACACCATATTGCCGTCAAAGCTCATCACTAAGCTAAGGACCCTGGGACTGAACAGCTCCCTCTGCAACTGGATCCTGGACTTCCTGACGGGCCGCCCCCATGTGGTAAGGGTAGGTAACAACACAAATCCACCACAACACGGGGGCTCATCAGGGGTGCGTGCTCAGTCCCCTCCTGTACTACCTGTTCACTCATGACTGCACGGCCAGGCACGACTCCAACACCATCATTAAGTTTGCTGATGACACAACAGTGGTAGGCCTGATCACTGACAATGATGAGACAGCCTATATGGAGGAGGTCAGAGATCTGACCATGTGGTGCAAGGACAACAACCTCT
The DNA here is from genome assembly GCF_016432855.1 of Salvelinus namaycush. Lineage (NCBI taxonomy): Eukaryota > Metazoa > Chordata > Actinopteri > Salmoniformes > Salmonidae > Salvelinus > Salvelinus namaycush. Next base: position 54,685 of record NW_024061358.1, on the reverse strand, counting down.
CCCTCAACGTGATCAAGACAAAGGAGATGATTGTGGATTACAGGAAAAAGAGGACCGAGCACGCCCCCATTCTCATCAACGGGGCTGTAGTGGAGCAGGTTGAGAGCTTCAAGTTCCTTGGCGTCCACATCAACAACAAACTAACATGGTCCAAGCACACCAAGACAGTTGTGAAGAGGGCACGACAAAACCTATTCCCCCTCAAGAGACTGAAAAGATTTGGAATGGGTCCTCAGATCCTAAAAAGGTTTTACAGCTGCACCATCGAGAGCATCCTGACTGGTTGCATCACCGCCTGGTATGGCAATTGCTCAGCCTCCGACTGCAAGGCACTACAGAGGGTAGTGCGTACAACCCAGTACATCTCTGGGGCCAAGCTTCCTGCCATCCAGGACCTCTATACCAGGCGGTGTCAGAGGAAGGCCCTAAAAATCGTCAAAGACTCCAGCGACCCTAGTCATAGACTGTTCTCTCTGCTACCGCACGGCAAGCGGTAACGGAGCGCCAAGTCTAGGTCCAAGAGGCTTCTAAACAGCTTCTACCCCCAAGCCATAAGACTTCTGAACAGCTAATGAAATGGATACCCAGACTATTTGCACCCCCCCCCCACGCTGCTACTACTCTCTGTTATTATCTACGCATAGCAACTTTAACAACCCTACCTGCATGTACATAATTATCTCAATTACCGTGACACCGGTGCAACCGCACATTGACACATTAACTCTGTACCGGTACCCTCTGTATATAGCTCCACTATTGTTATTTACTGCTGTTCTTTATATATTTGTTCTTCTTATCTCTTTATCTCTTACTTTTTTCTTACTTTTGATTTTTTAGGTATTTTCTTAAAACTGCATCGTTGGTTAAGGGCTTGTAAGTAAGCATTTCACTGTAAGGTCTACTACACCTGTTGTATTTCATGCATGTGACAAATACAATTTGATATGATTTGATTTGAAATGAGTAAAGCAGAATGCAAACATTATTAAAGTGACCAGTGTTTCCATGTCTATGTATATAGGGCAGCAGCCGCTATGGTGAAGGGTTGAGTTACCAGGAGGTAGCCGGCTTGTGATGGCTATTTAACAGTCTGATGACCTTGAGATAGGAGCTGTTTTTCAGTCTTTCGGTCCCTGCTTTGATGCACCTGTACTGACCTCGCCTTCTGGATGATAGCGGGGTGAACAGGCCGTGGCTTGAGTGGTTGATGTCCTTGATGATCTTTTTGGCCTTCCTGTGACATTGGGTGCTGTAGATGTCCTGGAGGGCAGGTAGTTTGCCCCCGGTGATGCGTTGGGCAGACCCCACCACCCTCTGGAGAGCCCTGTGGTTGTGGGCGGTGCTCATTGCCGTACCAGGTGTGATACAGCCCGAAAGGAAGCTCTCAATTTTGCATCTGTAAACGTTTGTGGTCTTAGGGGCCAAGCCAAAATGTGTAGTAGATGTTGAGTTTTGATTTAAATTTTAACTCATTAAAAATCTGTACTAATCAATCAACACATGCTTCTATTTGTACGTCTCTATATAATTGTATTTTATAATTAAATAACTTTTCTCTCAACTGCGTTACCAACTCCAGTCAGCAGATGGCGATGAGCATCTTTCAGGCGATGCTGCTGTGTGACGTATAATCTAGTGGACGGGACGTTTCTTCAACAACAACAGCAGCTAGTCAGCCACCTCGATAGTTTGCTAGCCAACATAGCCGAAACATTAAAGCTATTTAGACTGCTCCGGTGTATTACTAGCTATATTTTAAACACACTTCTGTCGTATCTACTTGTTATATCATTTAATTTAATATTCATGCCTACGTTGTTAGTTACCGTAGTCATCTACCTGGCTGGTTAAATTAGCAGTAGCACTAGGCTAATCGTTAATGCTAACTAGTTAGCTAGATAACATCCCCGACCATGAGTTCACTAAGCTACTCTCCTGCTAAAGAAGAGGCGGTCTGCTGGACGGAGAAAGAGGGTCTGTGGCTGAACGTTGTCGTGAAAGAAGAGAAGGAAGAGGAGGAGAATGTCTCGGTAAAAAAAGAAGTGGAGGGTGAGACTGTTACAGTTAAAGAAGAAGAGAAAGACGTTACAGTGAAAGAAGAAGTTACGGTTAAGGAAGAGGAGGATGTTACTGTGAAAGAAGAGGAGGAAGAGAAAGAGGTAGATGCAGTTTTTGGAGTGAAAGAGGAGGAGGATGAGATTACCGTTACATTGGGGGAGGAGGAAGAAGAACAAGAAGAGAAGACCGGAGATCTGATTAACACCAGTAAGCATTAAAAAACAAGGGCACAAACTCTGCAGTTGTTAAACTAATGTGTGCTTATTAAAGGGTATTCTACACTTGAATATGTTGTGATGTAGGAATTGTTAAAGCTACAGAGTGGGGACTCAACCAACGAAATGTTAATGGATAAAATGCTTGCCATTTATATTTTTCCAAAATTTTAAACATCTCTAAATATATTTTTCTAAAATATGATTTAAAGATCTACATATTTTGTTTATAAAATCTATGGTTTTATTAGGTCCTAAGTTTTTCAGTTATATTGTAAGACAGACTGATCTGATTGAAATATCCTATACAGTTGAAGTCGGAAGTTTACATACACCTTAGCCAAATACATTTAAACTCAGTTTTTCACAATTCCTGACATTTAATCCTAGTAAAAATTCCCTGTTTTAGGTCAGTTAGGATCACCACTTTATTTTAAGAATGTGAAATGTAGAGATAATAGTAGAGATAATTATTTATTTCAGCTTTTATTTCTTTCATCACATTCCCGGTGGGTCAGAAGTTTACATACACTCAATTAGTATTTGGTAGCATTGCCTTTAAATTGTTTAACTTGTTTCAAACGTTTTGGGTAGCCTTCCACAAGCTTCCCGCAATAAGTTGGGTGAATTTTGGCCCATTCCTCCTGACAGAGCTGGTGTAACTGAGTCAGGTTTGTAGGCCTCCTTGCTCGCACATGCTTTTTCAGTTCTGCCCACAAATGTTCTATAGGATTGAGGTCAGGGCTTTGTGATGGCCACTCCAATACCTTGCCTTTGTTGTCCTTAAGCCATTTTGCCACAACTCTGGAAGTATGCTTGAGGTCATTGTCCATTTGGAAAACCCATTTGCGACCAAGCTTTAACTTCTAGACTGATGTCTTCCATATATCCACATAATTTTCCTGCCTCATCATGTCATCTATTTTGTGAAGTGCACCAGCCCCTCCTGCAGCAAAGCACCCCCACAACATGATGCTGCCACCCCTGTGCTTCACGGTTGGGATGGTGTTCTTCGGCCTGCAAGCCTCCCCCTTTTTCCTCCAAACATAATGATGGTCATTATGGCAAAACAGTTTCATCAGACCAGAGGACATTTCTCCAAAAAGTACGATCTTTGTCCCCATGTGCAGTTGCAAACCGTAGTCTGTCTTTTTTTATGGCGGTTTTGGAGCAGTGGCTTCTTCCTTGCTGAGCGGCCTTTCGGGTTATGTCGATATAGGACTCGTTTTACTGTGGATATAGATACTTTTGTACTTGTTCCCTCCAGCATCTTCACAAGGTCCTTTGCTGTTGTTCTGGGATTGATTTGCACTTTTCACACCAAAGTACGTTCATCTCTAGAAAACAGAATGCGTCTCCTTCCTGAGCAGTATGACGGCTGCATGGTCCCATGGTGTTTATACTTGCGTACTATTGTTTGTACAGATGAACGTGGTACCTTCAGGCATTTGGAAATTGCTCCCATGGATGAACCAGACTTGTGGAGGTCTACAATTTTTTTCTGAGGTCTTGGATGATTTCTTTGGATGTCAAGCGAAGAGGCACTGAGTTTGAAGGTAGGCCTTGAAATACATCCACAGGTACACCTCCAATTGACTCAAATTATGTCAATTAGCCTATCAGAAGCTTCTAAAGCCATGACATCATTTTCTGGAATTTTCCAAGCTGTTTAAAGGCACAGTCAACTTAGAGGATGTAAACTTCGGACCCACTGGAATTGTGATACAGTGAAATAATCTGTCTGTAAACAATTGTTGGAAAAATGACTTGTGTCATGCACAAAGTAGATGTCCTAACCGACTTGCCAAAACTATAGTTTGTTAACAAGAAATGTGTGGAGTGGTTGAAAAACGAGTTTTAATGACTCCAACCTAAGTGTATGTAAACTTCCGACTTCAACTGTAAGTTAAACACACGATACAACTCTGTGCACAAGGACTACTTTGAACAATGTCCACAGGGCCTCCTGAGTGGCGCAGCGGTCTAAGGCACTGCATCGCAGTGCTAGAGGCGTCACTACAGATTCGGGTTCGATCCTGGGCTGTGTCGCAGCCGGCTGCGATCGGAAGACCCATGAGGCGGCACACAATTGGCCCAGCGTTGTCCGGGTTGGGGGAGGGTTTGGCCTGCTGGGAATGTCCTTGTCTCATCGCGCTCTTGCGACTCCTTGTGGCGGGCCGGCTGTGATCAGGAGACCCATGAGGCGGCACACAATTTGGCCCAGCGTTGTCCGGGTTGGGGGAGGGTTTGGGAATGTCCTTGTCCCATCGCGCTCTAGCGACTCCTTGTGGCGGGCCGGGCGCATGCACGCTGACTTCGGTCCCCAGCTGTATGGTGTTTCCTCCGACACGTTGGTGCGGCTGGCTCCAAGGGTTAAGCGAGCAGTGTGTCAAGGAGGTCGAGAGCAGTGCGGCTCTCGTCCTTCGCTTCTCCCGAGTCCGTACGGGAGTTGCAGTGATGGAACAAGACTGTAACGACCAATTGGAAATCACGAAATTTGACATAAAAAGGGCAACAACAAAAAATATGTATACAGAAGATTTTACTTGAAGAACAGTGGAGATGCAAAGTTTTGGAACAGAATTGTGTTTTTTACTGTTTGTGCCGTCCTTCTGTTACCAAACTTTGCATCTGCACTGGTCTTCAAGTTAATGTGTTTTTGTAGTTGAGTTGTACGGTTTGTTTAACTTTACAATCATTTGTTTTTTGTTTTACATACATTTTAAAGGGAAAAATGTTAGTCTCAGCATCACTCTGTTATCGTGGAATTGCCCCATACCAATGAGTTAATGTACTTGTCTTTGTACTTGTCTTCACTCACAAACTTGAAGTTCTTGAAGAGACCGTGTTCAATGTTCTATGTACATGCACCTCAATAGGAAAATAGTGCGGATACACAAAACCTAATGACTTTGACATTTCAATGACGCACAGGCTCTATCTCAATGGATTTAAAACTAGGCCTTATAGGCTAGATCTCGATGGATTTAAAACTAGGCCTTATAGGCTCTATCTCAATGGATTTAAAACTAGGCCCTATAGCCTATATCTCAATGGATTTAAAACTAGGCCTTATAGGCCATATCTCAATGGATTTAAAACTAGGCCTTATAGGCCATATCTCAATGGATTTAAAACTAGGCCTTATAGGCCATATCTCAATGGATTTAAAACTAGGCCTTATAGGCTAAATCTCAATGGATTTAAAACTAGGCCTTATAGGCCATATCTCAATGGATTTAAAACTAGGCCTTATAGGCTAAATCTCAATGGATTTAAAACTAGGCCCTATAGGCTAAATCTCAATGGATTTAAAACTAGGCCTTATAGGCCATATCTCAATGGATTTAAAACTAGGCCTTATAGGCTAAATCTCAATGGATTTAAAACTAGGCCCTATAGGCTATATCTCAATGGATTTAAAACTAGGCCTTATAGGCTATATCTCAATGGATTTAAAACTAGGCCTTATAGGCTATATCTCAATGGATTTAAAACTAGGCCCTATAGGCTATATCTCAATGGATTTAAAACTAGGCCTTATAGGCCATATCTCAATGGATTTAAAACTAGGCCTTATAGGCCATATCTCAATGGATTTAAAACTAGGCCTTATAGGCCATATCTCAATGGATTTAAAACTACGCCTTATAGGCTATATCTCAATGGATTTAAAACTAGGCCTTATAGGCTATATCTCAATGGATTTAAAACTAATATTTGTTCCTGGTGCTCTATATTTTATGTTTTCTTCACTTTTTTAAGTTGGAAACACCAGTGTTATCAATGATGTATTTTAATTTAGAGCCTGTAACCATGACATTATCTATTATGACATTATCTATTATGACATTATCTATTATTATAGAGCTCTACTCAGCCTATAAACATGACATTATCTAGTATTATAGAGCTCTGCTCAGCCTAAAGACATTATCTATTATTATAGAGCTCTGCTCAGCCTGTAACCATGACATTATCTATTATTATAGAGCTCTGCTCAGCCTAAAGACATTATCTATTATTATAGAGCTCTGCTCAGCCTGTAACCATGACATTATCTATTATTATAGAGCTCTGTTCAGCCTATAACCATGACATTATCTATTATTATAGAGCTCTGTTCAGCCTATAACCATGACATTATCTATTATTATAGAGCTCTGCTCAGCCTATAAACATTACATTCCATAAGTGCAAGATTCGATTTGAAGCTCTACATCATTTGCTTTTAAAATCTCACCAAGTTTATTTTTAAGAGCAATGTTACTGAGAGAACTCGTCTTGATTAAACCAAACAGGAAGACAGTTTTATCATGTTGAGCTTTCATTCCGGTCTCTGTTTAACTAAATACTCTGTTTGTTTTGGCAGGAGAGAGACCAGACTCTCACTCTGACAGCGGGAAGAGTCCTTCAGGGGAACCAGACCCAGAGACGCCCAAACCAGCAAGACAACACCACTGTTCCCTCTGTGGAAAGAGTTTTACTAAGTTAGGCAACCTGAAAGCGCATGAGATAATACACACAGGAGAGAAGCCTTACCACTGCTCCCAATGTGGAAAGAGTTTTACCTGGATAGGGAACTGGAAAACACATGAGAAAATACACACAGAAGGGAGGAAGACTTTCCACTGCTCCCAATGTGGAAAGAGTTTTACTAAGTCAGGGTCCCTGAAAATGCATGAGAGAATACACACAGGAGAGAAGCCTTACCACTGTTCCTATTGTGAAAAGAGTTTTAGGTGGTTAGTGACCCTGAAAACGCATGAGAATACCCACACAGGAGCAAAGCCCTACCAATGCTCCCTGTGTGGAAAGAGTTTTACCCAGTTAGGAGGCCTGAATAGACATGACAGGACACACACAGGAGGAGATAAGACCTACCACTGCTCCCACTGTGGAAAGAGATTTAACCGGTTAAGACATCTGAATAAGCATGAAAGAATACATACACAGGAGGAGAAGACATACCACTGCTCTCATTGTGGAAAGACATTTTCCCAGTCAGAGGACCTGAAATCACATGAGAGAGTAGAGAGGCTGTGTTCTGACTTATGTTTTTGACTGAGAATTTGTGTTTTTGTTTATGGGCCATTCCATGGAAATGGAGTGATCCTGAGACTCACCTTTTCACTTTAAAATGTATGCCAAGAAAAAAACATTGATTGCAAAGTTTAACAAACAATACACCTACAGTACCAGTCAAAAGTTTGGACACACCTACTCATTCAAGGGTTTTTCTTTATTTTTTACTATTTTCTACATTGTAGAATAATAATGAAGACATCAAAAATATGAAATAACACATATGGAATCATGTAATAACATAAAAAGTGTTAAACAAATCAAAATATATTTTAGATTCTTCAAAGTAGCCACACTTTGCCTTGATGACAGCTTTGCACACTCTTGGCATTCTCTCAACCAGCTTCACCTGGAATGATTTTCCAACGGTCTTGAAGGCGTTCCCACATATGCTGAGCACTTGTTGGCTGCTTTTCCTTCACTCTGCCGTCCAACTCATCTCAAACCATCTCAATTGGGTTGAGGTCGGGTGATTGTGGAGGCCAGGTCATCTGATGCAGCGCTCCATCACTCTCCTTCTTGGTCAAATAGCCCTTACACAACCTGGTGGTGTGTTTTGGGTCAATGTCCTGTTGAAAAACAAATGATAGTCCCACTAAATAAATCACTGACAGTGTCACCAGCAAAGCACCATCACACCTCCAAGCTTCATGGTAGAAACCACACATGCGGAGATCATCCGTTCACCTACTCTGCATCTCACATTTGGACTCATCAGACCAAAAGACAGATTTCCACCGGTCTAATGTCCATTGCTTGTGTTTCTTGGCCCAAGCAAGTCTCTTCTTCTTATTGGTGTCCTTTAGTTGTGATTTCTTTGCAGCAATTCGACCATGAAATCCTTATTCGCAAAGTCTCCTCTGAACAGTTGATGTTGAGATGTGTCTGTTACTTGAACTCTGTGAAGCATTTATTTGGGCTGCAATTTCTGAGGCTGGTAACTCTAATGAACTTATCCTGTGCAGCAGAGGTAACTCTGGGTCTTCCTTTCCTGTGGCGGTCCTCATGAGAGCCAGTTTCATCATATTGCTTGATGGTTTTTGTGACTGCACTTGAAGAAACTTTCAAAGTTCTTGACATTTTCCAGATTGACTGACCTTCATGTCTTAAAGTAATGATGGACTGTCGTTTCTCTTTGCTTATTTGAGCTATTCTTGCCATACTATGGACTTGGTCTTTTACCAAATAGGGCTATCTTCTGTATACAACCCCTACCTTGTCACAACACAACTTTTAAGAAGGAAAGAAATTCCACAAATTAACTTTTAACAAGGCACACCTGTTAATTGAAATGCATTCCAGTTGACTACCTCATGAAGCTGGTTGAGAGAATGCCTAGAGTGTGCAAAGCTGTCATCAAAGCAAAGGGTGGCTACTTTGAAGAGTCTAAAATATAAATATATTTTTATGTGTTTAACACTTTTTTGGTTACCATATGATTCCATATGTGTTATTTCATAGTTTTGATGTCTTCATTAGTATTCTACAATGTAGAAAATAGTAAAAATAAAGAAAAACCCTTGAATGAGTAGGTGTGTCCAAACTTTTGATTGGTGCTGTACATTTATTTATTTTATAGATATAGAGGCTTATTTGGATATTATCTGACTGTTTGACTGAATGAATCAGAAATTGCTTTAAATGTAGATGTTTAGTTTGTGTGAAGTTTGTTTTAAATTCTCACTCATTAAAATTCCGAACTTATCAATCAACACATGCTTCTCTTTATACATCTCAATATAACATTATTTAATTAAATACATTTTTTTTTTTAACTTACATAAAAAATAAAATACATATTTTCCTTAACTGCGTTGTCTATTCCAGTCAGCAGATGGCGATCTTTCAGGTGATGCTGCTAGCGTGACGTATAATCTAGTGGACGGGACGCTTCCTCAACAACAGCAGCTAGTCAGCATCTTCGGTAGCTTGCTAGCCAACATAGCCGAAACATTCAAGCTCTGTATACGCTTTCGATGTAAAATAGCCACTTTGTTGTAATTACACCTTTGTCGTATAGGTAGTTACCCACTTTACTTTCATATTTACGTTGCTAGTAACTATCTGAATAGCTAAAATAGCATTAGCCTAGTGCTAGGCTAACTAGCTAGCTAACATCCGCAACCCATGAGCTCACTAAGCTACTTCCCCCCTGGTAAAGAAGAGACTGTTAAAAGAGAAGTAGAGGGTGATGATGTTACTGTGAAAGAAGAGGAAGATGTTACTGTGAAAGAAGAGGAAGATGTTACTGTGAAAGAAGCGGAAGATGTTACTGTGAATGAAGAGGCTGATATTACTGTGAAAGAAGAGGATGATATTACTGTGAAAGAAGAGGATGCAATTGAAAGAGTGAAAGAGGAGGAGGAGGAGATGACTGTCACGGTGAAAGAAGAGGAAGAAGTGTTTGGAGTAAAGGAGGAAGGAGAGGAGGAGGATGGGGAGATGACTGTCACATTGGAGGAAGGAGAGGAGGAGGAGGGGGAGATGACTGTCACATTGGAGGAAGGAGAGGAGGAGGGGGAGATGACTGTCACATTGGAGGAAGGAGAGGAGGAGGAGCCAGGAGATCTGATTAACACCATGAGTGAGTACTGTCTTAACAAGGACACAAACTATGCCGTTGTTAACCCCATGTGTGGTTTTAAAGGGACATTCTACTGAAGTTTTACACGTGAATATGTTGTTTAGTACTGTAGGAATTGTTAAAAGTACGCTTTGAAACGGGGCTCTCCAACCCTGTTCCTGGACAGCCACCCTCCTGTAGGTTGCTGGCTCCAACTCCGCCTCTAGTTCAGATCACTGTAGTACGGATACCATAGAAATAAGAATGAATAGAACGGGCTTGGAAGGTCCAACCCTGGCAATTGACTGGTAAACTCATAGGTACACTCACAATGTCTGCCTTGTATTGTGATGCAATCATTTCCATGGTGTTTTGGAATGTTCTATCAACTGATGCTGGATTGCCATGGTAATGTAGAATGTTAATTTAACTGATGCTGGATTGCCATGGTAATGTAGAATGTTCATTTAACTGATGCTGGATTGCCATGGTAATGTAGAATGTTCATTTAACTGATGTGGCTCATGCAATGGAATGTCATTTTTTGTAATGTCAGTTGAGTTTACTCAACAAATCACAGCACAGATTGAAGGGTACACTTCCTACTTTTACTTCCTGACATGGGTACACTCAAAATGGCTGCCACTCCACCCATTCTGCCAGAGTTCCCCAAACTCGGTCCTCGGTACACCAAGGGGTAAACGTTTTGTTTTTTTGCCCTTAACACTACACAGCTGATTCAATGTTTGATGATGAGTTGATTTGAATTAGCTGTGTAGTGCTGGGGGGGGAGAAAACACACCCCTTGGGGTTCCGAGGACAGAGTGTGGGAAACCCTGCATTATGCCTTCATTGACTTGAATACAGATGCCCTTTCTATTCATTTCTATTTCTATCTCCCATACAGGGTTCTAGCTTAATGAGTCCAGAATAAGGTTCCACCACAACGTCGAGTCACTATAAGTCCGTACTTGTAAAAAGGTCAGATCTTTAATTCCTTGAACCTATGTTTTGTCCTGTGTAATTGCGTGCCTTTCTTTGTTTTCTGAAATCCGTAGCTTTTAATAGAAGTACTATTTAAATGGAGAGTGATGGACCTCTGCCGAGGGGTCGTTGTTTCTGAACGGAGAAGGAGCAGCCCGTCAGCGCACTGCAGATTTGTTTTGGCAAGGGATGCATAAATGATGGATTCCAACTGCCAACTGTGTAGCAATCAGGACAAACACAGGTACACAGTAGAATCCAACTGACAACTGTGTAGCAATCAGGACAAACACAGGTACACAGTAGAATCCAACTGACAACTGTGTAACAATCAGGACAAACACAGGTACACAGTGGATTAACAATCAGGACAAGCACAGGTACACAGTAGAATCCAACTGACAACTGTGTAACAATCAGGACAAGCGACAAGCACAGGTACACAGTAGAATCCAACTGACAACTGTGTAACAATCAGGACAAACACAGGTACACAGTAGAATCCAACTGACAACTGTGTAACAATCAGGACAAGCGACAAACACAGGTACACAGTAGAATCCAACTGACAACTGTGTAACAATCAGGACAAACACAGGTACACAGTAGAATCCAACTGACACAGTAGGTGTTAAAGAATGGATATTTATAAAATATCGAGTGGTACGCTTGAAGTCCTTACTTCCTACTTCATTGGACAACAATGGAAAGACGTCGCATAAAATGTGTTTGATTAAAAACTACGGATTTTTAGCAAACGAAACAGGCAATTTACACAGGACAAACATTAGGTACGAGGAGTGGAATAAATGCATTGAAGAAGTTACATTTTTACAAGTCTGGACGTATTGTGACTCAGTGTAGTGGAGGCACCCTCTTCTGGACGTATAGTGACTCAGTGTAGTGGAGGCACCCTCTTCTGGACGTATAGTGACTCAGTGTAGTGGAGGCACCCTCTTCTGGACGTATAGTGACTCAGTGTAGTGGAGGCACCCTCTTCTGGACGTATAGTGACTCAGTGTAGTGGAGGCACCCTCTTCTGGACGTATAGTGACTCAGTGTAGTGGAGGCACCCTCTTCTGGACGTATAGTGACTCAGTGTAGTGGAGGCACCCTCTTCTGGACGTATAGTGACTCAGTGTAGTGGAGGCACCCTCTTCTGGACTTATAGTGACGCAGTGTAGTGGAGGCACCCTCTTCTGGACGTATAGTGACTCAGTGTAGTGGAGGCACCCTCTTCTGGACGTGTAGTGGAGGCACCCTCTTCTGGACGTATAGTGACTCAGTGTAGTGGAGGCACCCTCTTCTGGACGTATAGTGACTCAGTGTAGTGGAAGCACCCTCTTCTGGACGTATAGTGACTCAGTGTAGTGGAGGCACCCTCTTCTGGACGTATAGTGACTCAGTGTAGTGGAGGCACCCTCTTCTGGACGTATAGTGACTCAGTGTAGTGGAGACACCCTCTTCTGGACGTATAGTGACTCAGTGTAGTGGAGGCACCCTCTTCTGGACGTATAGTGACTCGGTGTAGTGGAGGCACCCTCTTCTGGACTTATAGTGACTCAGTGTAGTGGAGGCACCCTCTTCTGGACGTATAGTGACTCGGTGTAGTGGGGGCACCCTCTTCTGGACGTATAGTGACTCAGTGTAGTGGAAGCACCCTCTTCTGGACGTATAGTGACTCAGTGTAGTGGAGGCACCCTCTTCTGGACGTATAGTGACTCAGTGTAGTGGAGGCACCCTCTTCTGGACGTATAGTGACTCAGTGTAGTGGAGACACCCTCTTCTGGACGTATAGTGACTCAGTGTAGTGGAGGCACCCTCTTCTGGACGTATAGTGACTCGGTGTAGTGGAGGCACCCTCTTCTGGACTTATAGTGACTCAGTGTAGTGGAGGCACCCTCTTCTGGACTTATAGTGACTCAGTGTAGTGGAGGCACCCTCTTCTGGACGTATAGTGACTCAGTGTAGTGGAGACACGCTCTTCTGGACTTATAGTGACTCAGTGTAGTGGAGGCACCCTCTTCTGGACTTATAGTGACTCAGTGTAGTGGAGGCACCCTCTTCTGGACGTATAGTGACTCAGTGTAGTGGAGGCACCCTCTTCTGGACTTATAGTGACTCAGTGTAGTGGAGGCACCCTCTTCTGGACTTATAGTGACTCAGTGTAGTGGAGGCACCCTCTTCTGGACTTATAGTGACTCAGTGTAGTGGAGGCACCCTCTTCTGGACTTATAGTGACTCAGTGTAGTGGAGGCACCCTCTTCTGGACTTATAGTGACTCAGTGTAGTGGAGGCACCCTCTTCTGGTCGTATAGTGACTCAGTGTAGTGGAGGCACCCTCTTCTGGACATATAGTGACTCAGTGTAGTGGAGGCACCCTCTTCTGGACTTATAGTGACTCAGTGTAGTGGAGGCACCCTCTTCTGGACGTATAGTGACTCAGTGTAGTGGAGGGACCCTCTTCTGGACTTATAGTGACTCAGTGTAGTGGAGGCACGCTCTTCTGGACGTATAGTGACTCAGTGTAGTGGAGGCACCCTCTTCTGGACTTATAGTGACTCAGTGTAGTGGAGGCACCCTCTTCTGGACGTATAGTGACTCAGTGTAGTGGAGGCACCCTCTTCTGGACTTATAGTGACTCAGTGTAGTGGAGGCACCCTCTTCTGGTTGTATAGTGACTCAGTGTAGTGGAGGCACCCTCTTCTGGACTTATAGTGACTCAGTGTAGTGGAGGCACCCTCTTCTGGACGTATAGTGACTCAGTGTAGTGGAGGCACCCTCTTCTGGACGTATAGTGACTCAGTGTAGTGGAGACACCCTCTTCTGGACGTATAGTGACTCAGTGTAGTGGAGGCACCCTCTTCTGGACGTATAGTGACTCGGTGTAGTGGAGGCACCCTCTTCTGGACTTATAGTGACTCAGTGTAGTGGAGGCACGCTCTTCTGGACTTATAGTGACTCAGTGTAGTGGAGGCACCCTCTTCTGGACGTATAGTGACTCAGTGTAGTGGAGGCACCCTCTTCTGGACTTATAGTGACTCAGTGTAGTGGAGGCACCCTCTTCTGGACTTATAGTGACTCAGTGTAGTGGAGGCACCCTCTTCTGGACTTATAGTGACTCAGTGTAGTGGAGGCACCCTCTTCTGGACTTATAGTGACTCAGTGTAGTGGAGGCACCCTCTTCTGGTCGTATAGTGACTCAGTGTAGTGGAGGCACCCTCTTCTGGACATATAGTGACTCAGTGTAGTGGAGGCACCCTCTTCTGGACTTATAGTGACTCAGTGTAGTGGAGGCACCCTCTTCTGGACGTATAGTGACTCAGTGTAGTGGAGGGACCCTCTTCTGGACTTATAGTGACTCAGTGTAGTGGAGGCACGCTCTTCTGGACGTATAGTGACTCAGTGTAGTGGAGGCACCCTCTTCTGGACTTATAGTGACTCAGTGTAGTGGAGGCACCCTCTTCTGGACTTATAGTGACTCAGTGTAGTGGAGGCACCCTCTTCTGGACGTATAGTGACTCAGTGTAGTGGAGGCACCCTCTTCTGGACTTATAGTGACTCAGTGTAGTGGAGGCACCCTCTTCTGGTTGTATAGTGACTCAGTGTAGTGGAGGCACCCTCTTCTGGACTTATAGTGACTCCGTGTAGTGGAGGCACCCTCTTCTGGACTTATAGTGACGCAGTGTAGTGGAGGCACCCTCTTCTGGACGTATAGTGACTCAGTGTAGTGGAGGCACCCTCTTCTGGACGTGTAGTGGAGGCACCCTCTTCTGGACTTATAGTGACTCAGTGTAGTGGAGGCACCCTCTTCTGGACGTATAGTGACTCAGTGTAGTGGAGGCACCCTCTTCTGGACTTATAGTGACTCAGTGTAGTGGAGGCACCCTCTTCTGGACTTATAGTGACTCAGTGTAGTGGAGGCACCCTCTTCTGGACTTATAGTGACTCAGTGTAGTGGAGACACGCTCTTCTGGACTTATAGTGACTCAGTGTAGTGGAGGCACCCTCTTCTGGACGTATAGTGACTCAGTGTAGTGGAGGCACCCTCTTCTGGACTTATAGTGACTCAGTGTAGTGGAGGCACCCTCTTCTGGACGTATAGTGACTCAGTGTAGTGGAGACACGCTCTTCTGGACTTATAGTGACTCAGTGTAGTGGAGGCACCCTCTTCTGGACTTATAGTGACTCAGTGTAGTGGAGGCACCCTCTTCTGGACTTATAGTGACTCAGTGTAGTGGAGGCACCCTCTTCTGGACGTATAGTGACTCAGTGTAGTGGAGGCACCCTCTTCTGGACGTATAGTGCTACAACCCTGTATGAAAGATATCCAGATTACAGGGATCTAAACTAGAGGTCAACCGACTCTGATTTTTCAACGCCGATACCAAATATTGGACGACCAAAAAAAGCCGTTAACGATTTTTATATATTTGTAATAATGACAATTACAACAATACTGAATGAACACTTAACCTTAACTTAATATAATACATAAATAAACATCTATTTCGTCTCGAATAAATAATGAAACATGTTCAATTTGGTTTAAATAATGCAAAAACAAAGTGTTGGAGAAGAAAGTAAAAGTGCAATATGTGCCATGTAAGAAAGCTAACGTTTGAGTTCCTTGCTCAGAACATGAGAAAGTATGAAAGCTGGTGGTTCCTTTTAACATGAGTCTTCAATATTCCCAGGTAAGAAGTTTTAGGTTGTAGTTATTATAGGAATTATAGGACTATTTCTCTCTATACCATTTGTATTTCATATACCTTTGACTATTGGATGTTCTTATAGGCACTATAGTATTGCCAGCCTAATCTTGGGAGTTGATAGGCTTGAAGTCATAAACAGAGCTGTGCTTCAAGAATTGCGAAGAGCTGCTGGCAAACGCAGGAAAGTGCTGGTTTGAATGAATGCTTACGAGCCTGCTGCTGCCTACCACCGCTCAGTCAGACTGCTCTATCAAATATCAAATCATAGACTTAATTATAATATAATAAACACACAGAAATACGAGCCTTAGGTCATTAATATGGTCAATTCCGGAAACTAAAATTTAGAAAAACAAAACGTTTATTCTTTCAGTGAAATACGGAACCGTTCCGTATTTTATCGAACGGGTGGCATCCATAAGTCTAAATATTGCTGTTACATTGCACAACTTTCAATGTTATGTCATAATTTTGTAAAATTCTGGCAAATTAATTGCGGTCTTTGATGGAAGAAATAGTCTTCACAGTTCGCAACGAGCCAGGCGGCCCAAACTGCTGCATATACCCTGACTCTGCTTGCACTGAACGCAAGAGAAGTGACACAATTTCCCTAGTTAATATTGCCTGCTAACATGCATTTCTTTTAACTAAATATGCAGGTTTAAAAAAATAGACTTGTATTGATTTTAAGGCATTGATGTTTATCGTTAGGTACATTGGTGCAACGACAGTCCTTTTTTCGCAAATGCGCTTGTTAAATCATCACCCGTTTGGCGAAGTAGGCTGTGATTCGATGATAAATTAACAGGCACCGCATTGATTATTTGCAACGCAGGACAAGCTAGTTAAACTAGTAATATCATCAACCATGTGTAGATAACTAGTAATTATGTTAAGATTGATTGTTTTTTATAAGATAAGTTTAATGCTAGCTAGCAACTTACCTTGGCTTCTTGCTGCACTCGCGTAACAGGTGGTCAGCCTTCCACGCAGTCTCTTCGTGGAGTGCAATGTAATCGGCCATAATCGGCATACAAATTGCCGATTACTGATTGTTATGAAAACTTAAAATCGGCCCTAATTAATCTGTCAACCTCTAATCTAAATTACAGCTACTACTGTCCCAGTTGTAACTAACCTGATCAACCAGCTAATTACAGCTACTACTGTCCCTGTTATAACTAACCTGATCAACCAGCCAATTACAGCTACTACTGTCCCTGTTATAACTAACCTGATCAACCAGCTAATTACAGCTACTACTGTCCCAGTTATAACTAACCTGATCAACCAGCCAATTACAGCTACTACTGTCCCTGTTGTAACTAACCTGATCAACCAGCTAATTACAGCCACTACTGTCCCTGTTGTAACTAACCTGACCAACCAGCCAATTACAGCTACTACTGTCCCTGTTATAACTAACCTGATCAACCAGCTAATTACAGCTACTACTGTCCCTGTTGTAACTAACCTGATTCAGCTGATCAACCAGCTAATTACAGCTACTACTGTCTCAGTTGTAACTAACCTGATCAACCAGCTAATTACAGGTACTACTGTCTCAGTTGTAACTAACCTGATCAACCAGCCAATTACAGCTACTACTGTCCCAGTTGTAACTAACCTGATCAACCAGCTAATTACAGCTACTACTGTCTCAGTTGTAACTAACCTGATCAACCAGCTAATTACAGCCACTACTGTCCCTGTTGTAACTAACCTGATCAACCAGCTAATTACAGCTACTACTGTCCCTGTTATAACTAACCTGATCAACCAGCTAATTACAGCCACTACTGTCCCTGTTGTAACTAACCTGATCAACCAGCTAATTACAGCCACTACTGTCTCAGTTGTAACTAACCTGATCAACCAGCTAATTACAGCTACTACTGTCCCTGTTAAAACTAACCTGATCAACCAGCTAATTACAGCTACTACTGTCCCAGTTGTAACTAACCTGATCAACCAGCCAATTACAGCTACTACTGTCCCTGTTGTAACTAACCTGATCAACCTGATCAACCAGCTAATTACAGCTACTACTGTCCCAGTTGTAACTAACCTGATCAACCAGCTAATTACAGCTACTACTGTCCCTGTTGTAACTAACCTGATCAACCAGCTAATTACAGCCACTACTGTCCCAGTTGTAACTAACCTGATCAACCAGCTAATTACAGCCACTACTGTCCCAGTTATAACTAACCTGATCAACCAGCTAATTACAGCCACTACTGTCTCAGTTATAACTAACCTGATCAACCAGCTAATTACAGCTACTACTGTCCCAGTTGTAACTAACCTGATCAACCAGCTAATTACAGCCACTACTGTCTCAGTTATAACTAACCTGATCAACCAGCTAATTACAGCTACTACTGTCCCAGTTATAACTAACCTGATCAACCAGCCAATTACAGCTACTACTGTCCCTGTTGTAACTAACCTGATCAACCAGCTAATTACAGCTACTACTGTCCCTGTTGTAACTAACCTGATCAACCAGCTAATTATTACAATCAGGTGAGCTAGATTAAGGTTGGAGTGAAAACCTACAGGACTGTAGCTCTTCAGTAACAGGGTTGGAGAGCCCTGCTGTAAAATGTCTAGACCAGGGGTAGGTAACCCGTTGTCATGGAGAGCCCTGCTGTAAAATGTCTAGACCAGTGGTAGGTAACCCGTTGTCATGGAGAGCCCTCCTGTAAAATGTCTAGACCAGGGGTAGGTAACCCGTTGTCATGGAGAGCCCTGCTGTAAAATGTCTAGACCAGGGGTAGGTAACCCGTTGTCATAGAGATCCCTGCTGTAAAACGTCTAGACCAGGGGTAGGTAACCCGTTGTCATGGAGATCCCTGCTGTAAAATGTCTAGACCAGGGGTAGGTAACCCGTTGTCATGGAGATCCCTGCTGTAAAATGTCTAGACCATGTTTTTTTATTTAACCGACCTGGAAGACCAGGTGTGTTGAATATAGGAAATCATTGAACTGATCAATTAGCTCATTTGGTCAGGTGTGGAAACAGGGTTGCATACCCCTGGTCTATTCCATCAAAGAGTGGACCATCAACAAATCACATTTTATTTGTCACTTCGTAAACACAAAGCGTTAGGGGATCGGCGTCCAGTCAACGGGACAGTTGTAAATCACGCAGCGCCTTGTGTCGCGATCGCAGATATTAGAGAAACAACACATGTCGGTACATATAAGTGTCTTATTTCGGCTTAAAGCTTAAATTCTTGTTAATATAACTGCACTGTCCAATTTACTGCGAAAAAATGCCATGCTATTGTTTGAGGAGAGCTCCTAACAACAAAACTGTTTTTTCACCGCGATAGGTTTGAGAAATTCACCTCTGAAGGTGAAATGTGTACTTACATTCTGAAATCTTGCTCTGATTTATCATCCAAAGGGTCGCAGAGATGAACATGAAGTGTCTTTTTGTCAGAATAAATCCTTTTTCATATCCTAAAAAGGTCCATATAGCAGAAGCACGATCGATTTTGTATTTCCACTTGTTCAATTTGAAAAGAAAGGAATCTTTGAATATCTCACCCTAAATGTTGTTTCAACCAGTCAAATCATATTTGTATTCCTCAAAGATCCTAGAACGTAACCAGACTTCACTATATCATTAGGGGTGTAGTATATCCTATAGGACACCATATTTGGTCAGAGAGCGACGCCTTCATGGCACGCCGATGACGCAAGTTGTCTTCACTTGATCAACTCTAACTTTGTCAAATAAGCACCAATCGGGGTCAAACAAGATAAACTAGATAGCTAGATAGCCAATGAGATGGGCTTTACGGGAGTGTCCGGAAACCCTGTATCTGTCGCAAAATGTAGCTCCTTGTGCTACAGCATGCCTTTTTAATTTTGGACAAAAATTATAAGAATATTCAGAGTTATGAAAACTGGTTGTTTTGCAAATGTTGAACTTATAATAATGGCTGCTAATACTGGAAAAGCTAAATCAAAGTCCGAGTATACAGATTTGACGATATTCTTGCAGAAAAATGTAATATGAATGCAAATGTCTGCTTCACGATTTGCCCAAATGTACCTGGGTGACTTCACACTAAATGTCATGTAGTTTGCTCATACTTCAAGTTATCCGTCTGAAACTTTGCACATACAATGCTGCCATCTTGTGCACACCATAGAAATTACAACCAGAGTGATTGCATAAGGTGAACGCACCAATTTGTAAGTCGCTCTGGATAAGAGCGTCTGCTAAATGACTTAAATGTAAATGTAAAATTGCTAGAAGTGGGACTGTTGCATTTCAAAGATGGTGGTAGAAAAGAAACGTTTGTTTTTTTTCTTTGTATTTTCTTCTACCAGATCTATTGTGTTATATTCTCCTACATTCAACTCACATTTCCACAAACTTCAAAGTTTCCTTTCAAATGGTACCAAGAATATGCATATCCTTGTTTCAGGTCCTGAGCTACAGGCAGTTAGATTTGGGTCATTTTAGGCAAAACATTTAAAAAAGAGGGCTATCCCTAAGAAGTTTTTAACTATGGATCCAATGAAACCTATGATGTTGACAGATAGGAATAACTATCTATTATTATAGAGCTCTGTTCAGCCTATAACCGTGACATTATCTATTATTGTAGAGCTCTGCTCAGCCTATAAACATGACATTATCTATTATTATAGAGCTCTGCTCAGCCTATAAACATGATATTATCTATTATTATAGAGCTCTGCTCAGATTAAATACATGACATTATCTATTATTATAGAACTCTGTTCAGCCTATAAACATGACATTATCTATTATTATAGAGCTCTGCTCAGCCTATAAACATGACATTATCTATTATTATAGAGCTCTGCTCAGCCTATAAACATGACATTATCTATTATTATAGCTCTGCTCAGCCTATAAACATGACATTATCTATTATTATAGAGCTCTGATCAGCCTATAAACATGACATTATATATTATTAAAGAGCTCTGTTCAGCCTATAACCATGACATTATCTATTATTATAGAGCTCTGCTCAGCATGACATTATCTATTATTATAGAGCTCTGCTCAGCATGACATTATCTATTATTATAGAGCTCTTCTCAGCCTATAAACATGACATTATCTATTATTATAGAGCTCTTCTCAGCCTATAAACATGACATTATCTATTATTATAGAGCTCTGCTCAGCCTGTAAACATGACATTATCTATTATTATAGAGCTCTGCTCAGCCTGTAAACATGACATTATCTATTATTATAGAGCTCTGCTCAGCATGACATTATCTATTATTATAGAGCTCTGCTCAGCCTGTAAACATGACATTATCTATTATTATAGAGCTCTGCTCAGCCTGTAAACATGACATTATCTATTATTATAGAGCTCTGCTCAGCATGACATTATCTATTATTATAGAGCTCTGCTCAACCTATAAACATGACATTATCTATTATTATAGAGCTCTGCTCAGCCTATAAACATGACATGATCTATTATTATAGAGCTCTGCTCAGACTATAAACATGACATTATCTATTATTATAGAGCTATGCTCAGCCTGTAAACATGACATTATCTATTATTATAGAGCTCTGCGCAGCATGACATCTATTATTATAGAGCTCTGCTCAGCCTATAAACATGACATTATCTATTATTATAGAGCTCTGCTCAGCCTATAAACATGACATTGTCTATTATTATAGAGCTCTGCTCAGCCTGTAAACATGACATTATCTATTATTATAGAGCTCTGCTCAGCCTATAAACATGACATTATCTATTATTATAGAGCTCTGCTCAGCCTGTAAACATGACAATATCTATTATTATAGAGCTCTGCTCAGCCTGTAAACATGACATTATCTATTATTATAGAGCTCTGCTCAGCCTATAAACATGACATTATCTATTATTATAGAGCTCTGCTCAGCCTATAAACATGACATTATCTATTATTATATAGCTCTGCTCAGCCTATAAACATGACATTATCTATTATTATAGAGCTCTGCTCAGCCTGTAAACATGACATTATCTATTATTATAGAGCTATGTTCAGCCTATAAACATGACATTATCTCTTACTATAGAGCTCTGTTCAGCCTGTAAACATGACATTATCTATTATTATAGAGCTCTGCTCAGCCTAAAACATGACATTATCTATTATTATATAGCTCTGCTCAGCCTATAAACATGACATTATCTATTATTATAGAGCTCTGTTCAGCCTGTAAACATGACATTATCTATTATTATAGAGCTCTGCTCAGCCTAAAAACATGACATTATCTATTATTATAGAGCTCTGTTCAGCCTGTAAACATGACATCTATTATTATAGAGCTCTGCTCAGCCTATAAACATGACATTATCTATTATTATAGAGCTCTGCTCAGCCTATAAACATGACATTATCTATTATTATAGAGCTCTGATCAGCCTAAAGACATGGCATTATCTGTTATTATAGAGCTCTGCTCAGCCTATAAACATGACATTATCTATTATTATAGAGCTCTGCTCAGCCTGTAAACATGACATTATCTATTATTATAGAGCTCTGCTCAGCCTGTAAACATGACATTATCTATTATTATAGAGCTCTGTTCAGCCTATAAACACGACATTATCTATTATTATAGAGCTCTGTTCAGCCTATAAACATGACATTATCTATTATAATAGAGCTCTGCTCAGCCTATAAACATGACATTATCTATTATTATAGAGCTCTGCTCAGCCTATAAACATGACATTATCTATTATTATAGAGCTCTGATCAGCCTATAAACATGACATTATCTATTATTATAGAGCTCTGCTCAGCCTGTAAACATGACATTATCTATTATTATAGAGCTCTGCTCAGCCTGTAAACATTACATTATCTATTATTATAGAGCTCTGCTCAGCCTGTAACCATGACATTATCTATTATTATAGAGCTCTTATTATGACATCATGACATTACAATATTAGATTTGAAGCCTTACAACATCATTCCTTTTTTTAATCACCAAGATATTTTTTAATGATGGAATGTTCTGAAAACTGACCTCAGGTTAATGAGTAATTTAGTCTGCATTAAACCTCATAGGAAGACAGTTTGATCATGTGGATGTTTCATTCAGGTCATTCTGTTTCAATAAAAACTGTTTGTTTTTGGCAGGACCAGACTCAGAGGAACCAGAGCCAGAGACGTCCAATCCAGCAAGACGACACCACTGCTCTCAGTGTGGAAAGAGTTTTAGATGGCTATGGAGCCTGAAAAGACATGAGAGAATACACACAGGAGAAAAGCCTTACCAATGCTCCCTGTGTGGAAAGAGTTTTACCCGGTCAGGTCAACTAAAATTACATCAGAGAACGAACACTGGAGAAAAGCTTTACCACTGCTCCCACTGCGGAAATAATTTTACCTGCTTAGCGAACCTGAAAGAACATGAGAGAATACATACAGGGAAAAAACTATACCGCTGCCTCCACTGTGGACAGAGTTTTACCCAATCAGGGGACCTGAAGGAACATGACAGAACACATATAGGAGAAAAGCCTCACCAATGCTCCCAATGTGGAAAGTTTTTTACGTGGATACAGAGCCTGAAACATCATCAAAGAATACACATAGGAGAAAAACCTTCAAATACAGGAGAGGAGCCTTCACACACAGGAGAAAAATCTTCACATACAGGAGAGAAGCCTTACCACTGCTCTCAATGCGGAAAGACTTTTAACTGGGAAGGACACCTGAAATCACATGAGAGAACTCATACCAGACAGAAGATTTTCCATTGCTCTCATTGTTCAATGACATTTCCTCGGTTAGCGGCCCTGAAATCACATGAGAGAATTGAGAGGCTAGTTTCTAAGTTAAAGTACTAAGCTAAATGCTAAGCTAAGAATGTGAGATTTTGTGTTTTTGTTTATGCCTTGAAATCAACATGGTTAAAGCTTATAAAAATATATTTTTGTTTTAAATCTCAAGACATGTGTAGACTGAGGTTCTAATTGAAGCGAAGTGCGCTTGACAGCTGACAATTAGGCTTTTAAAGTAATTTTCCCAGTACTTTGTTGTCACACTCGCCAGAATTATTTAAAGAGTGAAGAATATGTTATAAAAAATAAACAAAATAAAAAATCTTTACCTTTGCATATAAACTCTGAATCATTGACAGTTTACAGACTACAGAAAGGAATACGTCTAGTAAGGCCTAGTTATGGGAGTGTTGGGAATTCAGGTTGTTCGACCTCACAGAAAGAACGGGCTTCCAGCAAACGGTTGTGGTAAAGCTTTGTCCAATTTCAAATCAAATCAAAACACGCCAAATACAACAGGTGTAGTAGACCTTACAGTGAAATGCTGAATACAACAGGTGTAGTAGACCTTACAGTGAAATGCTGAATACAACAGATCTTACAGTGAAATGCTGAATACAACAGACCTTACAGTGAAATGCTGAATACAACAGGTGTAGTAGACCTTACAGTGAAATGCTGAATACAACAGATCTTACAGTGAAATGCTGAATACAACAGACCTTACAGTGAAATGCTGAATACAACAGACCTTACAGTGAAATGCTGAATACAACAGGTGTAGTAGACCTTACAGTGAAATGCTGAATAGAACAGACCTTACAGTGAAATGCTTACTTACGAGCCCCTAACCAACAATGCACTTTAAAAAAAAAATACGAATAAGAAATAAAAGTGACAAGTAATTAAAGAGCAACAGTAAAATAGCGAGACCGGTACAGAGTCAATCCCCCCCCCCCCTTAAAAGATTTAGATGCACTATTGTAAAGTGGCTGTTCCACTGGATGTCATAAGGTGAATGCACCAATTTGTAAGTCGCTCTGGATAAGAGCGTCTGCTAAATGACTTAAATGTAAATGTCAATGTGTGGCGACACCGGTTAGTCAAGGTAATTCAGGTAATATGTACATGTAGGTAGAGTTATTAAAGTGACTATACATAGATGATGACAACAGAGAGTAGCAGCGGTGTAAAGGAGGATGGGGGGGGGGGGGGCGGGTAATGCAAATAGTCTGGGTAGCCATTTGATTAGATGTTCAGTCTTATGGCTTGGGGGTAGAAGCTGTTTAGAAGCCTCTTGGACCTGGACTTGGCGCTCTGGTACCGCTTGCCATGCGATAGCAGAGAGAACAGTACTCTATTGCTGCCCACCACAACAAGTCATCTCTGAACTGAACTCTAAATCACTGCACTATACTGCAACGCCCTCTGTCCATCTCTCTGCATTAAGATATATTCATACTGATACTGGACATTTGTACATCAACTGAATATCAACCGTATACCCACTGTGTATCAACCGTATACCCACTGAGTATCAGCCGTATACCCACTGAGTATCAACCGTATACCCACTGAGTATCAACCGTATACCCACTGAGTATCAGCCGTATACCCACTGAGCATCAGCCGTATACCCACTGAGCATCAACCGTATACCCACTGAGTATCAACCGTATACCCACTGAGTATCAGCCGTATACCCACTGAGTATCAGCCGTATACCCACTGAGTATCAGCCGTATACCCACTGAGCATCAGCCGTATACCCACTGAGCATCAACCGTATACCCACTGAGTATCAACCGTATACCCACTGAGTATCAGCCGTATACCCACTGAGTATCAGCCGTATACCCACTGAGTATCAGCCGTATACCCACTGAGTATCAGCCGTATATCCACTGAGTATCAGCCGTATATCCACTGAGTATCAGCCGTATATCCACTGAGTATCAGCCGTATATCCACTGAGTATCAGCCGTATACCCACTGAGTATCAGCCGTATATCCACTGAGTATCAGCCGTATACCCACTGAGCATCAGCCGTATACCCACTGAGCATCAACCGTATACCCACTGAGTATCAACCGTATACCCACTGAGTATCAGCCGTATACCCACTGAGTATCAGCCGTATACCCACTGAGTATCAGCCGTATACCCACTGAGCATCAGCCGTATACCCACTGAGCATCAACCGTATACCCACTGAGTATCAGCCGTATACCCACTGAGTATCAGCCGTATACCCACTGAGTATCAGCCGTATACCCACTGAGTATCAGCCGTATACCCACTGAGTATCAGCCGTATACCCACTGAGTATCAGCCGTATACCCACTGAGTATCAGCCGTATACCCACTGAGTATCAGCCGTATACCCACTGAGTATCAGCCGTATATCCACTGAGTATCAGCCGTATATCCACTGAGTATCAGCCGTATACCCACTGAGTATCAGCCGTATTCCCACTGTGTATCAACCGTATACCCACTGTGTATCAGCCGTATACCCACTGAGTATCAGCCGTATACCCACTGAGTATCAGCCGTATACCCACTGTGTATCAGCCGTATTCCCACTGTGTATCAGCCGTATACCCACTGTGTATCAGCCGTATACCCACTGTGTATCAGCCGTATACCCACTGAGTATCAGCCGTATACCCACTGTGTATCAGCCGTATACCCACTGTGTATCAGCCGTATACCCACTGTGTATCAGCCGTATACCCACTGTGTATCAGCCGTATACCCACTGAGTATCAGCCGTATACCCACTGTGTATCAGCCGTATACCCACTGTGTATCAGCCGTATACCCACTGTGTATCAGCCGTATACCCACTGTGTATCAGCCGTATACCCACTGTGTATCAGCCGTATACCCACTGTGTATCAGCCGTATACCCACTGTGTATCAGCCGTATACCCACTGTGTATCAGCCGTATACCCACTGAGTATCAGCCGTATACCCACTGTGTATCAGCCGTATACCCACTGAGTATCAGCCGTATACCCACTGAGTATCAGCCGTATACCCACTGAGTATCAGCCGTATACCCACTGAGTATCAGCCGTATACCCACTGAGTATCAGCCGTATACCCACTGAGTATCAGCCGTATACCCACTGTGTATCAGCCGTATACCCACTGTGTATCAGCCGTATACCCACTGAGTATCAGCCGTATACCCACTGAGTATCAGCCGTATACCCACTGAGTATCAGCCGTATACCCACTGTGTATCAGCCGTATACCCACTGTGTATCAGCCGTATACCCACTGTAAAAAGATCCACAAGTGATGCAATCTGGGAGGGCATGGGCCCAGCCAATCCGAATGAGTTTAACCCCCCACAAAAGGGCTTTATTACAGACAGAAATGCCCCCCGTCAGACAATCCCGCAGGTAAAGAAGCCGGATGTGCAGGTCCTGGGCTGGAGTGGTTACATGTGGTCTACGGTTGTGAGGCCGGTTGGACGTATTGCCAAATTCTCTAAAACGATGTTGGAGGTGGCTTATGGTAGAGAAATTAACATTAAATTCTTGGGCAACAGCTCTGGTGGCTCCCTCAACACTAGAGACATCTGTGGCATCATGTTGTGTGACAAAAAAAGGCTGCTTTAAAATTTGCAGTTATTGTCCCCCAGCACAAGGTGCACCTGTGTAATGACCGTGTTTAATCAGCTTGTTGATAAGCCACCTGGATGGATTATCTTGGCAGAGGAGAAATGCTCACAAACAGGGATGGAAACAACTTTCTGCACAACTTCTGAGTGAAATTAAGCTTTTTGTGCGTCTGGAACATGGGACCAACACTTTACGTGTCACATTAACATTTGTGTTCAGTGAAATGAAATACAATTAAAAAATGCATCAAATGATTTGTGTGTTTTTTTCTCCTTATGCTGTTGAAATGCTGTGCACAGTTGTACTGCAATATAGTGCTTCAAAAATCTATAAACTTCGCTTGTTGTTGCAGGACGACTATTATTTTGAAAAAAATAGATCCGCCTTTCTGCGGCCATTTCATGATCTGCTACCAGCAGAATGGTGACGTGAGGAAATGGTTTCAATGGAACGGATGTGAAGGCGGAGTCTGTCTTTCCTTTCGGGACTTTAGGCTGAGAGTCGTAGGTTAGAATATAACGCTACCTCCCTAATCTACAATTCAACAGACTAGGGATAAACATCTCGTCTGGTTCACTTCGCCTGAACTCTGCAAACGACCGACCGTAAACTTCGCCTGAACTCTGCAAACGACCGACCGTAAACGAGTGTCTACAATGAATCAGGTGAGTTAGATACATGTAAAATATATATGAAACGTCGTTCGTGCCCGCCAACGTGTTAACACGTTTCCTGGAGCTCCGTCAGGTTGTGACACACTCTTTAATTTAGAGCACAGTTTTATTTATTATTTAATTTCGCTTTACTAAGTATTGTTTACGTAGTTTAATATCTCGTTGCTCTCCTGAACGGTAATAATGGCCGTGAATTGCTGAATGGAAGACTGCTAAAGTAGGCCGCAAGCAAAGCCTTGGATTTTCCTGAACGAGCTACCGACTGGAGAGCCGGGCATGTCAGGAGCAGACATATGCCCGGCTCTCTCCAGTTGGTAGCTCGTTCAGGAAAATCCAAGGCTTTGCTGCGGCCTACAGTTAAGTTAATTTGGTCGGCAAAATATCAGAATAAACGTTTTTCATCTCTTCTCTTCATAACATTTAAATAAAATATATCAATGTTGTAAACTCGACTTGACATAGGAATTGCTTCTTGTATTTGTTGGACAGTCTGGTTAGTTAGACCTACTGTAGTATACTATAATTAGTCTGAATGGATAGACCTACTGTAGTATACTATAATTAATCTAAATGGATAGACCTACTGTAGTATACTATAATTAGTCTGAATGGATAGTCCTACTGTAGTATACTATAATTAGTCTGAATGGTTAGGTCTACTGTGGTATACTATAATTAGTCTGAATGGATAGACCTACTGTAGTATACTATAATTAGTCTGAATGGATAGGTCTACTGTGGTATACTATAATTAGTCTGAATGGACAGGTCTACTGTAGTATACTATAATTAGTCTGAATGGATAGGTCTACTGTAGTATACTATAATTAGTCTGAATGGATAGGTCTACTGTAGTATACTATAATTAGTCTGAATGGATAGGTCTACTGTAGTATACTATAATTAGTCTGAATGGATAGATCTACTGTAGTATACTATAATTAGTCTGAATGGATAGACCTACTGTAGTATACTATAATTAGTCTGAATGGATAGGTCTACTGTAGTATACTACACTGCTCAAAAAAATAAAGGGAACACTAAAATAACACATCCTAGATCTGAATGAATGAAATATTCTTATTAAATACTTTTTTCTTTACATAGTTGAATGTGCTGACAACAAAATCTTACAAAAATTATCAATGGAAATCAAATTTATCAACCCATGGAGGTCTGGATTTAGAG
Source organism: Salvelinus namaycush (assembly GCF_016432855.1). Taxonomy (NCBI): domain Eukaryota; kingdom Metazoa; phylum Chordata; class Actinopteri; order Salmoniformes; family Salmonidae; genus Salvelinus; species Salvelinus namaycush. The sequence continues at coordinate 25,743 of NW_024061358.1, read as the reverse complement.
TCACACTCAAAATGAAAGTGGAAAACCACGCTACAGGCTGATCCACCTTTGATGTAATGTCCTTAAAACAAGTCAAAATGAGGCTCAGTAGTGTGTGTGGCCTCCACATGCCTGTATGACCTCCCTTCAACGCCTGGGCATGCTCCTGATGAGGTGGCGGATGGTCTCCTGAGGGATCTCCTCCCAGACCTGGACTAAAGCATCCGCCAACTCCTGGACAGTCTGTGGTGCAACGTGGCGTTGGTGGATGGAGCGAGACATGATGTCCCAGATATGCTCAATTGGATTCAGGTCTGGGGAACGGGCGGTCCATAGCATCAATGCCTTCCTCTTGCAGGAACTGCTGACACACTCCAGCCACATGAGGTCTAGCATTGTCTTGCATTAGGAGGAACCCAGGGCCAACCGCACCAGCATATGGTCTCACAAGGGGTCTGAGGATCTCATCTCGGTACCTAATGGCAGTCAGGCTACCTCTGGCGAGCACATGGAGGGCTGTGCAGCCCCCAAAGAAATGCCACCCCACACCATGACTGACCCACCGCCAAACCGGTCATGCTGGAGGATGTTGCAGGCAGCAGAACGTTCTCCACGGTGTCTCCAGACTCTGTCACGTCTGTCACATGTGCTCAGTGTGAACCTGCTTTCATCTGTGAAGAGCACAGGGCGCCAGTGGCGAATTTGCCAATCTTGGTGTTCTCTGGCAAATGCCAAACGTCCTGCACGGTGTTGGGCTGTAAGCACAACCCCCACCTGTGGATGTCGGGCCCTCATACCACCCTCATGGAGTCTGTTTCTGACCGTTTGAGCAGACACATGCACATTTTTGGCCTGCTGGAGGTCATTTTGCAGGGCTCTGGCAGTGCTCCTCCTGCTCCTCCTTGCACAAAGGCGGAGGTAGCGGTCCTGCTGCTGGGTTGTTGCCCTCCTACGGCCTCCTCCACGTCTCCTGATGTACTGGCCTGTCTCCTGGTAGCGCCTCCATGCTCTGGACGCTACGCTGACAGACACAGCAAACCTTTTTGCCACAGCTCGCATTGATGTGCCATCCTGGATGAACTGCACTACCTGAGCCACTTGTGTGGGTTGTAGACTCCGTCTCATGCTACCACTTGAGTGAAAGCACCGCCAGCATTCAAAAGTGACCAAAACATCAGCCAGGAAGCATAGGAACTGAGAAGTGGTCTGTGGTCACCACCTGCAGAACCATTCCTTTGTTGGGGGTGTCTTGCTAATTGCCTATAATTTCCACCTGTTGTCTATTCCATTTGCACAACAGCATGTGAAATTTATTGTCACTCAGTGTTGCTTAAGTGGACAGTTTGATTTCACAGAAGTGTGATTGACTTGGAGTCATCATTGTGTTGTTTAAGTGTTCCCTTTATTTTTTTGAGCAGTGTATTTCAGCTAACCTCATCAACTTCCTCTGGAGGAGGGGTCCTTTAATATTTCAGATAACCTCATCAACTTCCTCTGGAGGAGGGGTCCTTTAATAATTCAGCTAACCTCATCAACTTCCTCTGGAGGAGGAGGGGTCCTTTAATAATTCAGCTAACCTCATCAACTTCCTCTGGAGGAGGAGGGGTCCTTTAATATTTCAGATAACCTCATCAACTTCCTCTGGAGGAGGAGGGGTCCTTTAATATTTCAGATAACCTCATCAACTTCCTCTGGAGGAGGAGGGGTCCTTTAATATTTCAGATAACCTCATCAACTTCCTCTGGAGGAGGAGGGGTCCTTTAATATTTCAGCTAACCTCATCAACTTCCTCTGGAGGAGGGGTTCTTTAATATTTCAGCTAACCTCATCAACTTCCTCTGGAGGAGGGGTCCTTTAATAATTCAGCTAACCTCATCAACTTCCTCTGGAGGAGGGGTCCTTTATTAATTCAGCTAATCTCATCAACTTCCTCTGGAGGAGGAGGGGTCCTTTAATAATTCAGCTAACCTCATCAACTTCCTCTGGAGGAGGAGGGGTCCTTTAATAATTCAGCTAACCTCATCAACTTCCTCTGGAGGAGGAGGGGTCCTTTAATAATTCAGCTAACCTCATCAACTTCCTCTGGAGGAGGAGGGGTCCTTTAATAATTCAGCTAACCTCATCAACTTCCTCTGGAGGAGGAGGGGTCCTTTAATAATTCAGCTAACCTCATCAACTTCCTCTGGAGGAGGGGTCCTTTAATAATTCAGCTAACCTCATCAACTTCCTCTGGAGGAGGGGTCCTTTAATAATTCAGCTAACCTCATCAACTTCCTCTGGAGGAGGGGTCCTTTAATATTTCAGCTAACCTCATCAACTTCCTCTGGGGGAGGGGTCCTTTAATAATTCAGCTAACCTCATCAACTTCCTCTGGGGGAGGGGTCCTTTAATAATTCAGCTAACCTCATCAACTTCCTCTGGAGGAGGGGTCCTTTAATAATTCAGCTAACCTCATCAACTTCCTCTGGAGGAGGGGTCCTTTAATAATTCAGCTAACCTCATCAACTTCCTCTGGAGGAGGGGTCCTTTAATAATTCAGCTAACCTCATCAACTTCCTCTGGAGGAGGGGTCCTTTAATAATTCAGCTAACCTCATCAACTTCCTCTGGAGGAGGGGTCCTTTAATAATTCAGCTAACCTCATCAACTTCCTCTGGAGGAGGGGTCCTTTAATAATTCAGCTAACCTCATCAATTTCCTCTGGAGGAGGGGTCCTTTAATAATTCAGCTAACCTCATCAACTTCCTCTGGAGGAGGGGTCCTTTAATAATTCAGCTAACCTCATCAACTTCCTCTGGAGGAGGGGTCCTTTAATAATTCAGCTAACCTCATCAACTTCCTCTGGAGGAGAGGTCCTTTAATAATTCAGCTAACCTCATCAACTTCCTCTGGAGGAGGGGTCCTTTAATATTTCAGCTAACCTCATCAGCTTCCTCTGGAGGAGGGGTCCTTTAATATTTCAGCTAACCTCATCAACTTCCTCTGGAGGAGGGGTCCTTTAATATTTCAGCTAACCTCATCAGCTTCCTCTGGAGGAGGGGTCCTTTAATAATTCAGCTAACCTCAACTTCCTCTGGAGGAGGGGTCCTTTAATAATTCAGCTAACCTCAACTTCCTCTGGAGGAGGGGGTCCTTTAATATTTGCCCTTTTAAACGGGATTGGAATAATTTGAGTGTTTTAAATGACTGACATGGGTTAACACCTTCTCAAAGCAACTATGATGATGATGCAGAGGTTGTTGTTTGTGCCCTTCTCAAGGCCTCGGTGTGTAAGAGCTATACATGGAGACTCAGTTCCCATAATGCAACACTAGACTATAATAGGACATCAGGAACAACTCAGAGGAACTGTTTTCTGGACAAAGGTTTAATAGTTGAAGACTTATTTTAGATCATTATTGTTTTGTACCAATATGACAACACTCCTACTCTCTTTTTGGGTTAACAGGAAACATTCTCCTTCCAACCCTCCTCTCCCCTACCCCTCCCGGAGTCCCCGGGTCGTCCCGGTAACACCTTACTGCTGGGTCTGAAGAGGCTGTCTGTGCTGCTGGTCGACTGCAGGAAAACACCGGAGCTGAGTGCGTTCATGCAGTTATATAAATGTATTTTGGTACACTCCCTGAATGTCATTAATTACCCACAATACAATCTGTTTAAAAGATGTAGAATAAAAAAATGAATTCACCTTTATTTAACCAGGTTGGCTAGTTGAGAACAAGTTCTCATTTACAACTGCGACCTGGCCAAGATAAAGCAAAGCAGTGCGACACAAACAACAACACAGAGTTACACTTGGAATAAACAAGTGTACAGTCAATAACACAATAGAAAAAAAGATATATTTACAGTGTGTGCAAATGGCGTGAGGAGGTAAGGCAATAAATAGGCCACAGTAGCGAAGTAATTACAATTGAGCAAATTAACACTGGATTGATAGATGAGCAGATGGTGATGTGCAAGTAGAAATACTGGTGTGCAAAAGAGCAGAAAAGTAAATATAAACAATATGGGGATGAGGTAGGTAGATTGGGTGGGCTATTTACAGATCTGCTATGTACAGCTGCAGCAATTGGTTAGCTGCTCAGATAGCTGATGTTTAAAGTTAGTGAGGGAAATATAATTCTCCAGCTTGTGTTTTTTCTCAATTTTTTTTTGCAATTCGTTCCAGTCATTGGCAGCAGAGAACTGGAAGGAAAGGCGGCCAAAGGAGGTATTGGCTTTGGGGATGCGATATACCTGCTTGAGCGCGTGCTATGGGTATGGGTGTTGCTATGACGACCAGTGAGCTAAGGCGGGGCTTTACCTAGCATAGACTTATAGATGACCTGGAGCCAGTGGGTCTGGCGACGAATATGTAGCGAGGGCCAGCCGACTAGAGCATACAGGTCGCAGTGGTGGTTAGTATAAGGGGCTTTGGTGACAAAACGGACGGCACTGTGATAGACTGCATCCAGTTTGCTGAGTAGAGTATTGGAAGCTATTTTGTAAATGACATCGCTAAAGTCGAGGATCGGTAGGATAGTCAGTTTTACGAGGGTATGTTTGGCGGGGTGAGTGAAGGAGTCTTTGTTGCGAAGTAGGAAGCCAATTCTAGATTTAATTTATCATTACAAGCACTCCTACACCCTTGGCTACATTGACAATTTGAAGATTTAATATGATTTTACATTGAAGATTTGAATGCTTAAATTCGGTTACAAGAGTGTGAAAAGCTCGTCCTAAATCTGGCTTCGATATGAAGGAACCATAACTGTCTGTCTTTGCTTCACAGGGGACAGTCCTAAACGTCACTCTCTCAGTAGAAGGGGCTCGTCATCTGGGGAGGCAAAACATCATGATGCTGACGAGGCAGAGAAAAGTCTCTCAAAGTCAGAACACCTCAAGAAACAACAGCTGAGACCCACAAGGAAGAAACCTCACTGCTGCTCTGACTGTGGGAAGAGTTACACCTCTAAAGTAAACCTTAGAGGACACCAGAGAATTCACACTGGAGAGAAACCTCACTGCTGCTCCCAGTGCGGTGCTAGTCTCTCCTCTGCCAGTGCACTGGAAGGACACATGCGGATTCACACTGGAGAAAAACCGTACCAGTGCTCAGAATGTGGGCAGAGATTTACATACTCCAGTGGTTTACGGTTACATGAGAGAATTAAACACACTGGCGAAAAACCACACTGTTGCTCTGACTGCGGGAAGAGATTTGCTACATCACAAAGCTTAAAAGCTCACTGGCGGATTCACACTGGAGAGAGACCGTTCCACTGCTCTGAGTGTGGGAAGAGTTTCACAGAAGCCTCGGCACTGTCTGAACACAAACGAATACACACAGGAGAAAAGCCTTACCACTGTGAGCAGTGCGGGGGAAGCTATTCCTCTGCTAAATTGCTCAGAATGCATCAGAGGATTCACACAGGGGAGAAACCTTACCATTGTGCTGACTGTGGGAAAAGCTTCAGACTGTTGTGTATTTTAAGATGTCACCAGCTAAGACATACTGGAGAGAAGCCCCACCAATGTACTGAGTGTGGGAAGAGGTTTGCTGTTAAGAGTGGGCTCTGGTTACATAACAAAGTGCACACTGGAGAGAAAGGCTACCAATGCCCACAGTGTGGCAAGAAGCTAGGATCATCTCATTCTCTAGAGCAGCATAAGCGAACACACACTGGACAGAAACCCTTCCACTGCTCCCACTGTAAATTGAGCTTTGCCACTAATTCAGCCCTGTACAAACACCAGAGGATTCACACAGGTGAGAAACCACACAGCTGCAATGTTTGCCAAAGGAGATTTGGACGGTCCGATCACCTGAAAATTCACATGCAAATTCACACAGGAGCAAAGCCATACCACTGCTCTAAGTGCGAGCTGAGTTTCACTAACAACAGATCTCTGAAAGAACATGAGGTCAGACACACAGAAGATAAACCTCACTGCTGCTCCCAGTGCGGTGCTAGTCTCTCCTCTGCCAGGGCACTGGAAGGACACATGCGGATTCACACTGGAGAGAAACCGTACCAGTGCTCTGAATGTGGGCAGAAGTTTGCACACAGAACCAGTCTTGGGACACACAGAAGAATACACACAGGAGAGAAATCTTATCACTGCTCTGACTGCAAGAAGACCTTTTCAAGAATTGACTATTTAAAGGAACACAAGTTCACACATTCAGAGAAGATGTACCACTGCTCTCAGTGTGAGTCGAGCAGCACATCGCCAGGCGCATTAAAGAAACACCAGCTTATACACACTGTAGAGAAGCCTTACCACTGCTCCCACTGTGACAAGAGCTTCCTTCGGCAACCATCTCTCAAACTACACGAGCGTTGTCACAAGGGAGAGAAACCGTACTCTTGTTCAGACTGCGAGAACAACTTTGCCACAGTGGCAACCTTGCGAATTCACCAGCGAAGACACACAGGAGAAATGCCATACCAATGCCCTTTTCCTGGCTGTGGGAAGAGTTTTGCCCAGGCCTTTGCTTTTAAAGAACACAAGAGAAGGCACACAGGAGAGAAGCCGCACCACTGTGATCAGTGTGGGATGAGTTTTGTCACGTCAGGTGACTTGCGAACTCACTCCAAAAAGAAGCATTAGTGCTGCACGAGTGTGGACTCAGTTTTTCTAGATCCGATTCCTTTAAAAAATCACGAGAATCCACACAGGAAAGAGGCGGTACAGCTGCTCAGTGTGACGAGTTACACCAATAATGGTCACCTGTTTAGACACCAGCTTACATACACAGGAGAGCAACGTCCTCACTCTTCTGACTGTAAGATGAGGCTCACCACTAAGAGTCAACTGACTGGACACCAGCAGAGACCCACAGGAGAGAGACCTCACTACTGCTCCGAGTGTGGCAAGAGCTTCAAGTGTTCAATGTACCTGAGATGCCACGTTCAGCGCAAACACAGTGGGACATCCTACACTGCACCCCCTGTCAGCGCAGCTTCAGCTTCCCACAGCATCTGAAGTACCACCAGATGACACACACGGGAGAGAATCTGTTTGTCTGCACCGACTGCAGGAAGAGATTCACTCAGGCAGGTGGGTTGAGGTACCACAGGAGGATTCACACCGGAGAGAAACCTCACACCTGTGATCAGTGTGACAAGCATTTCAGTAAAAGGATCAGTCTGCAATCACTTCAGTTGACACACACAGGAGAGAAATCTGTCAGCTGTGATGAATGTGGGAAGAGTTCCACAGAAGGGAACCCTGGCTTCACACGAGAATACACATCCGAGAGAAACCCTACCACTGCTCTCTAACTGATATTTACCATCTACTGTTCTTCTCTGAACACTTGAAATGTGTATCTTTTATTTTTTAGCATTTGGATTGTGGGCTCGATTTGATTTGGCGCTAGCCGAGACCTGCATAGCTGGTGTTGTGACTGTCTGAGGTGGAACTGTGTCAGAGCTGTTCCTGTTATTGTGTCTTTGGCATCATTAAAAGTGAAGACTTATTTTATCAAATCAATTCTCTGTAATTATTATTACCTGATTAAACTAATCATGTAAATGTAATTAACTAGGAGGTCGGGGCACCAAGGAAAATCTTTCAGATTAAAGTTATAATTTTCCTAATTAAACTCTCCAGGTATTTTAATGATATGTTGTAATCTACACCTCGACTAGCCTGATATGTTGTACTCTACACCTCGACTAGCATGATATGTTGTAATCTACACCTCGACTAGGCTGATATGTTGTAATCTACACCTCAACTAGCCTGTTGTAATCTACACCTCGACTAGCCTGATATGTTGTAATCTACACCTCAACTAGCCTGATATGTTGTAATCTACACCTCAACTAGCCTGATATGTTGTAATCTACACCTCGACTAGCCTGATATGTTGTAATCTACACCTCGACTAGCCTGATATGTTGTAATCTACACCTCGACTAGCCTGATATGTTGTAATCTACACCTCAACTAGCCTGATATGTTGTAATCTACACCTCAACTAGCCTGATATGTTGTAATCTACACCTCAATTAGCCTGTTGTAATCTACACCTCGGCTAGCCTGATATGTTGTAATCTACACCTCGACTAGCCTGATATGTTGTAATCTACACCTCGACTAGCCTGATATGTTGTAATCTACACCTCGACTAGCCTGATATGTTGTAATCTACACCTCGACTAGCCTGATATGTTGTAATCTACACCTCGACTAGCCTGATATGTTGTAATCTACACCTCGACTAGCCTGATATGTTGTAATCTACACCTCGATTAGCCTGATATGTTGTAATCTACACCTCGACTAGCCTGATATGTTGTAATCTACACCTCGACTAGCCTGATATGTTGTAATCTACACCTCGACTAGCCTGATATGTTGTAATCTACACCTCGACTAGCCTGATATGTTGTAATCTACACCTCGATTAGCCTGATATGTTGTAATCTACACCTCAACTAGCCTGATATGTTGTAATCTACACCTCAACTAGCCTGTTGTAATCTACACCTCAACTAGCCTGATATGTTGTAATCTACACCTCAACTAGCCTGATATGTTGTAATCTACACCTCAACTAGCCTGTTGTAATCTACACCTCAACTAGCCTGATATGTTGTAATCTACACCTCGACTAGCCTGATATGTTGTAATCTACACCTCAACTAGCCTGATATGTTATAATCTACACCTCAACTAGCCTGATATGTTGTAATCTACACCTCGACTAGCCTGATATGTTGTAATTTACACCTCGACTAGCCTGATATGTTGTAATCTACACCTCGACTAGCCTGTTGTAATCTACACCTCGACTAGCCTGTTGTAATCTACACCTCGACTAGCCTGTTGTAATCTACACCTCGACTAGCCTGTTGTAATCTACACCTCGACTAGCCTGTTGTAATCTACACCTCGACTAGCCTGTTGTAATCTACACCTCGACTAGCCTGATATGTTGTAATCTACACCTCATCTAGCCTGTTGTAATCTACACCTCGACTAGCCTGATATGTTGTAATCTACACCTCGACTAGCCTGATATGTTGTAATCTACACCTCGACTAGCCTGATATGTTGTAATCTACACCTCAACTAGCCTGTTGTAATCTACACCTCAACTAGCCTGTTGTAATCTACACCTCAACTAGCCTGATATGTTGTAATCTACACCTCAACTAGCCTGTTGTAATCTACACCTCAACTAGCCTGATATGTTGTAATCTACACCTCAACTAGCCTGATATGTTGTAATCTACACCTCAACTAGCCTGTTGTAATCTACACCTCAACTAGCCTGATATGTTGTAATCTACACCTCGACTAGCCTGATATGTTGTAATCTACACCTCAACTAGCCTGATATGTTATAATCTACACCTCAACTAGCCTGATATGTTGTAATCTACACCTCGACTAGCCTGATATGTTGTAATTTACACCTCGACTAGCCTGATATGTTGTAATCTACACCTCGACTAGCCTGATATGTTGTAATCTACACCTCGACTAGCCTGTTGTAATCTACACCTCGACTAGCCTGTTGTAATCTACACCTCGACTAGCCTGATATGTTGTAATCTACACCTCATCTAGCCTGTTGTAATCTACACCTCGACTAGCCTGATATGTTGTAATCTACACCTCGACTAGCCTGATATGTTGTAATCTACACCTCGACTAGCCTGATATGTTGTAATCTACACCTCGACTAGCCTGTTGTAATCTACACCTCGACTAGCCTGTGGTAATCTACACCTCGACTAGCCTGATATGTTGTAATCTACACCTCGACTAGCCTGATATGTTGTAATCTACACCTCGACTAGCCTGATATGTTGTAATCTACACCTCGATTAGCCTGATATGTTGTAATCTACACCTCGACTAGCCTGATATGTTGTAATCTACACCTCGACTAGCCTGATATGTTGTAATCTACACCTCGACTAGCCTGATATGTTGTAATCTACACCTCGACTAGCCTGATATGTTGTAATCTACACCTCGACTAGCCTGATATGTTGTAATCTACACCTCGACTAGCCTGTTGTAATCTACACCTCGACTAGCCTGTTGTAATCTACACCTCGACTAGCCTGTGGTAATCTACACCTCGACTAGCCTGATATGTTGTAATCTACACCTCGACTAGCCTGATATGTTGTAATCTACACCTCGACTAGCCTGATATGTTGTAATCTACACCTCGACTAGCCTGATATGTTGTAATCTACACCTCGACTAGCCTGATATGTTGTAATCTACACCTCGACTAGCCTGTTGTAATCTACACCTCGACTAGCCTGTTGTAATCTACACCTCGACTAGCCTGTTGTAATCTACACCTCGACTAGCCTGATATGTTGTAATCTATACCTCGACTAGCCTGATATGTTGTAATCTACACCTCGATTAGCCTGATATGTGGTAATCTACACCTCGACTAGCCTGATATGTTGTAATCTATACCTCGACTAGCCTGATATGTTGTAATCTACACCTCGATTAGCCTGATATGTTGTAATCTACACCTCGATTAGCCTGATATGTTGTAATCTACACCTCGACTAGCCTGATATGTTGTAATCTACACCTCGACTAGCCTGATATGTTGTAATCTACACCTCGACTAGCCTGATATGTTGTAATCTACACCTCGACTAGCCTGATATGTTGTAATCTACACCTCGACTAGCCTGATATGTTGTAATCTACACCTCGACTAGCCTGATATGTTGTAATCTACACCTCGACTAGCCTGTTGTAATCTACACCTCGACTAGCCTGTTGTAATCTACACCTCGACTAGCCTGTTGTAATCTACACCTCGACTAGCCTGTTGTAATCTACACCTCGACTAGCCTGTTGTAATCTACACCTCGACTAGCCTGTTGTAATCTACACCTCGACTAGCCTGTTGTAATCTACACCTTGAATATTCTGTTGTAATCTACACCTCGACTAGCCTGTTGTAATCTACACCTCGACTAGGCTGCTATGTTGTAATCTACACCTCGACTAGGCTGCTATGTTGTAATCTACACCTCGACTAGCCTGCTATGTTGTAATCTACACCTCGACTAGCCTGTTGTAATCTACACCTCAACTAGGCTGCTATGTTGTAATCTACACCTCGACTAGGCTGCTATGTTGTAATCTACACCTCGACTAGCCTGCTATGTTGTAATCTACACCTCGACTAGCCTGTTGTAATCTACACCTCGACTAGCCTGTTGTAATCTACACCTTGAATATTCTGTTGTAATCTACACCTCGACTAGGCTGTTATGTTGTAATCTACACCTCGACTAGCCTGTTGTAATCTACACCTCGACTAGCCTGTTGTAATCTACACCTCGACTAGCCTGATATGTTGTAATCTACACCTAGACTAGCCTGTTGTAATCTACACCTCGACTAGCCTGATATGTTGTAATCTACACCTAGACTAGCCTGTTGTAATCTACACCTCGACTAGCCTGTTGTAATCTACACCTCGACTAGCCTGATATGTTGTAATCTACACCTAGACTAGCCTGTTGTAATCTACACCTCGACTAGCCTGATATGTTGTAATCTACACCTCGACTAGCCTGTTGTAATCTACACCTCGACTAGCCTGTTGTAATCTACACCTCGACTAGCCTGTTGTAATCTACACCTCGACTAGCCTGATATGTTGTAATCTACACCTCGACTAGCCTGTTGTAATCTACACCTCGACTAGCCTGTTGTAATCTACACCTCGACTAGCCTGTTGTAATCTACACCTCGACTAGCCTGTTGTAATCTACACCTCGACTAGCCTGATATGTTGTAATCTACACCTCGACTAGCCTGATATGTTGTGATCTACACCTCGACTAGCCTGTTGTAATCTACACCTCGACTAGCCTGTTGTAATCTACACCTCGACTAGCCTGTTGTAATCTACACCTCGACTAGCCTGATATGTTGTAATCTACACCTCGACTAGCCTGATATGTTGTGATCTACACCTCGACTAGCCTGTTGTAATCTACACCTCGACTAGCCTGATATGTTGTGATCTACACCTCGACTAGCCTGTTGTAATCTACACCTCGACTAGCCTGTTGTAATCTACACCTCGACTAGCCTGTTGTAATCTACACCTCGACTAGCCTGTTGTAATCTACACCTCGACTAGCCTGATATGTTGTAATCTACACCTCGACTAGCCTGTTGTAATCTACACCTCGACTAGCCTGTTGTAATCTACACCTCGACTAGCCTGTGGTAATCTACACCTCGACTAGCCTGTTGTAATCTACACCTTGAATATTCTGTTGTAATCTACACCTCGACTAGCCTGTTGTAATCTACACCTCGACTAGCCTGATATGTTGTAATCTACACCTCGACTAGCCTGATATGTTGTGATCTACACCTCGACTAGCCTGTTGTAATCTACACCTCGACTAGGCTGTTGTAATCTACACCTCGACTAGCCTGTTGTAATCTACACCTAAATATCAGTCATAATGACTAACCAGTGACCTTATCATTATGGATTGGTGACTAAGCTAAATGTCCGTCAGAATGACTAACCAGTGACCTTATCGTTATGGATTGGTGACTAAGCTAAATGTCAGTCAGAATGACTAACCAGTGAGCTTATCATTCTGGATTGGTGACTAAGCTAAATGTCCGTCAGAATGACTAACCAGTGACCTTATCGTTATGGATTGGTGACTAAGCTAAATGTCCGTCAGAATGACTAACCAGTGACCTTATCATTATGGATTGGTGACTAAGCTAAATGTCAGTCAGAATGACTAACCAGTGAGCTTATCGTTATGGATTGGTGACTAAGCTAAATGTCAGTCAGAATGACTAACCAGTGAGCTTATCGTTATGGATTGGTGACTAAGCTAAATGTCAGTCAGAATGACTAACCAGTGACCTTATCATTCTGGATTGGTGACTAAGCTAAATATCAGTCATAATGACTAACCAGTGACCTTATCATTATGGATTGGTGACTAAGCTAAATGTCCGTCAGAATGACTAACCAGTGACCTTATCGTTATGGATTGGTGACTAAGCTAAATGTCAGTCAGAATGACTAACCAGTGAGCTTATCATTCTGGATTGGTGACTAAGCTAAATGTCCGTCAGAATGACTAACCAGTGAGCTTATCATTCTGGATTGGTGACTAAGCTAAATGTCCGTCAGAATGACTAACCAGTGACCTTATCATTATGGATTGGTGACTAAGCTAAATGTCAGTCAGAATGACTAACCAGTGAGCTTATCATTATGGATTGGTGACTAAGCTAAATGTCAGTCAGAATGACTAACCAGTGAGCTTATCATTATGGATTGGTGACTAAGCTAAATGTCAGTCAGAATGACTAACCAGTGAGCTTATCATTATGGATTGGTGACTAAGCTAAATGTCAGTCAGAATGACTAACCAGTGAGCTTATCGTTATGGATTGGTGACTAAGCTAAATGTCAGTCAGAATGACTAACCAGTGACCTTATCATTATGGATTGGTGACTAACCAGTGACCTTATCATTATGGATTGGTGACTAACCAGTGACCTTATCATTATGGATTGGTGACTAACCAGTGACCTTATCATTATGGATTGGTGACTAACCAGTGAGCTTATCATTATGGATTGGTGACGAAGCTAAATGTACAAATGGTGTTTCACAAAACTTTGATTTTGCAATAATGAGAGGAATGTTCAACACCAATGAATGCCTGATCAAAAGGTTCTGAACATAAGACAGCGGGTATTACAACATTACACATGTTTTATTCACCAAACTATAAATCACATATGTCAGAGTCAAGGCCCGCGGGCCACATCCGGCCCGCGAGAAGGTTTTTTACGGCCCCTGGGATGATCTTGATTTATTATTAGAACCGGCCCGCAGACCGCAGCAAGCCGGCAGCCCGCAGATCTTTTACACGCACCAATACTACATTTCCCACAATGCAACGGTGACGCACCGAGCAGTAGGCTGCTTCATTTCAATATTTATTGGCACAGCAGTCGTCAGCATCACAGTAAAATTAACTTTCAGATACCCATCAAAAATGGCAAAACGGAAGGTGGACACTGAGAACCGGGGGTTTCAAACAAGGTGGGAGTCGGAGTATATGTTCACGGAGGTAGCTGGAAAACCTGTGTGTCTTCTGTGTGGAGAAAGTGTGGCGGTACTGAAAGAGTATAATCTGAGACGACATTATGAAACGAAACACGCGGACAAAAACAAGAATATGGACATGGAACAAAGGCTACAAAAGGCAGAGGAATTAAAACGAGGCCTCAAATCTCGACAGGCTCTGTTCAAAAAAGCCAAATCACAAGGCCAGGCTGCTGTCAAGGCCAGTTTTATTTTGGCAGAAGAGATCGCTAAATCAGCCCGGCCATTTACGGAGGGGGATTTCATCAAAAACTGCATGATTAAAGTTTGTGACGAAGTTTGCCCAGAAAAAAGGCAACTCTTTTTAAATGTGAGTCTGAGCAGAAACACCATTGCCGAGAGAGTAGACCAGTTGTCCATCAATCTAAAAGAGCAGCTTGTGAAAAAGGGAAAAGATTTCATTGCATATTCCTTGGCTGTGGATGAGAGCACCGACATTTCTGACATTGCCCAGTTGTCAATTTTCATCCGCGGAGTGGACTCCAGCCTAAGCGTGACAGAGGAGTTTTTGGCTTTACGTCCTATGCATGGCACAACTACGGGGCATGATTTGTATGAAGAGGTGTCAAGATGTGTAAATGAGATGGAGCTGCCTTGGGAAAAACTCGTGGGTTTGACAACCGACGGAGCACCTGCGATGTGTGGACACAGGAGCGGACTGGTGGCGAAGATACGGGAAAAGATGCAAGAGGAAAACGCGACAGGTGAGCTGACAGCTTATCATTGTATCATACACCAGGAAGCGTTGTGCGGTAAAGCCTTGAAAATGGAGCATGTAATGAGCATCATCACGCGCACAGTTAACTTTATCAGAGCCAAAGGTTTGAATCACCGCCAGTTCAAGGCATTTCTGACGGAGTTAGAAACGGAGCATGGTGATTTGCCTTATCACACAGAGGTGCGATGGCTAAGCCAGGGAAAGGTGCTTCAAAGATGTTTCGAGCTTCGTGAGGAAATTTGTCTTTTGTGTCTGTTGAAAATTAAAGATTACTGACAGAGCCATAAGAAAATATTGCTTTATTTATCTGATCATATTGGAATATATTTGTTAGGTTTTCAGTAGGTTCAATTAGGTTCACTAGACTATATGCGTCATTTAAAAATTTTTCAATGAACATTCGAACAGTCCGGCCCTCGGCTTGTAGCTAAATTTTTTATTTGGCCCTCCGTCCATTTGACTTTGACACCCCTGCTATAAATGAAAAGACAACAGTCAGAAAGTTTAAAGGGGAAAAAACATTTTAATTTAAAAAAAGTTTAATAACAGTAACTTACACTAGTCACCATTCAGTTAGCCTGACTTCACATCAGTTAGCCTGACTTCAGATCAGTTCATATGAACATGATGAGATAACCTACTATACATCAGGGAAGTGTCACAAATTAACCCCTATTCCCTTTATAGTGCACTATGTTTGACCAGAGTCCTATAAACTAGGCCCATAAGACTAGGGCTCTAATGATTAGGGCCCATTAGACTAGGGCCTGTAAGACTAGAGCTCTAATGACTAGGGCCCATTAGACTAGGGCCTGTAAGACTAGAGCTCTAATGACTAGGGCCCATAAGACTAGGGCTCATTAGACTAGGGCCTGTAAGACTAGGGCCCTAATGGCCATGGCCCATATGACTAGGGCCCATTAGACTAGGGCTCATAAGACTAGAGCTCTAATGACTAGGGCCCATAAGACTGGTCAAACGTTGTGCACTATATAGTGAATAGGGTTTAATTTGGGACACTTCATAGTTTCAGACACCTTATAGCCATAGATCAGGGTAATAGAATATACTGCAGCATCATCTCTGTACAAAAACACATTCACAGAGAACCTGCAAAATAGACAGAGAGAACTTGCATCAGAGACACAGAGAGCCTGGGGCAGCAGGTAAACTACCTGGAGCGGGAGGGAGCCTAGTGGTCAGATCGAATCCCAGAGCCGACAAGGTATAAATCTGTCACTCTGCCCCTGAACAAGGCAGTTAACCCACTGTTCCTAGGCCGTCTGAACAAGGCAGTTAACCCACTGTTCCTAGACCGTCTGAACAAGGCAGTTAACCCACTGTTCCTAGACCGTCTGAACAAGGCATTTAACCCACTGTTCCTAGACCGTCTGAACAAGGCATTTAACCCACTGTTCCTAGACCGTCTGAACAAGGCAGTTAACCCCCTGTTCCTAGGCCGTCTGAACAAGGCATTTAACCCACTGTTCCTAGGCCGTCTGAACAAGGCAGTTAACCCACTGTTCCTAGGCCGTCTGAACAAGGCAGTTAACCCCCTGTTCCTAGGCCGTCTGAACAAGGCAGTTAACCCACTGTTCCTAGACCGTCTGAACAAGGCAGTTAACCCCCTGTTCCTAGGCCGTCTGAACAAGGCAGTTAACCCACTGTTCCTAGGCCGTCTGAACAAGGCAGTTAACCCCCTGTTCCTAGGCCGTCTGAACAAGGCAGTTAACCCACTGTTCCTAGGCCGTCTGAACAAGGCAGTTAACCCACTGTTCCTAGGCCGTCTGAACAAGGCAGTTAACCCACTGTTCCTAGGCCGTCTGAACAAGGCAGTTAACCCACTGTTCCTAGGCCGTCTGAACAAGGCAGTTAACCCACTGTTCCTAGGCCGTCTGAACAAGGCAGTTAACCCACTGTTCCTAGGCCGTCTGAACAAGGCAGTTAACCCACTGTTCCTAGGCCGTCTGAACAAGGCAGTTAACCCACTGTTCCTAGGCCGTCTGAACAAGGCAGTTAACCCACTGTTCCTAGGCCGTCTGAACAAGGCAGTTAACCCACTGTTCCTAGGCCGTCTGAACAAGGCAGTTAACCCACTGTTCCTAGGCCGTCTGAACAAGGCAGTTAACCCACTGTTCCTAGGCCGTCATTGAAAATAAGAATTTGTTTTTAACTGACTTGCCTAGTTAAATAAAGGTTAAATAAAATGTTTTAAAAAACCTTAACTTTAAAAAGTTAACCAAAATATAAACGCAACATACAACAATTTCTAAGATTTTACTGAGTTAGGAAATCAGTGATTTTAAATAAATTCAATATTTATTAATCCTAATCTTTAGATTTCACATGACTGGGAATACAGATATGCATCTGTTGGTCACAGACACCTTAAAAAGGTAGAGGCGTGGATCAGAAAACCAGTCAGTATCTGGTGTGACCACCATTTACCTCAAGAAAACCAGTCAGTATCCGGTGTGACCACCATTTACCTCATGAAAACCAGTCAGTATCTGGTGTGACCACCATTTACATCATGAAAACCAGTCAGTATCTGGTGTGACCACCATTTGCCTCATGCAGAGAGACACATCCTTCTCATAGAGTTGATCAGGCTGTTGATGGTGGCCTGTGGAATGTTGTCCCACTCCTCTTCAATGGTTGTGCGAAGTTGCTGGATATTGGCGGGAACTGGAACACGCTGTCGATCCAGAGCATCCTAAACATGCTCAACGGGTGACATGTCTGGTGAGTATGCTAGGCCATGGAAGAACTGGGACATTTTCGTCTCCAATTGTGTAGAGATCCTTGCGACATAGGCAGTCCATTATCATGCTGAAACATCAGGTGATGGAGGCGGATGAACGGCACGACAATGAGCCTCAGGATCTCATCATGTTCTCTCTCGCTGCGTTAAAATTTCCATTGATAAAATGCAATCGTGTTCGTAGCTTTTGCCTGCCCCATGACATCAGCAAACAGCTCACCCACAGAAAGCCATACTTGCTGACTGTCATCTGCCCGGTTTAGTTGACACACGGAGTCACCCAATGGGATTCATCCAATGGGAAAGGGGAAGTGGGGATACCTAGTCAGTTGTACAACTGAATGCCTTCCGCATTTAACCCAACCCCTCTGAATCATAAAGGTTGCGGGTGGCTGCCATAATCGACATCCACAGCGCCCAGGGAACAGTGGGTTAACTGCCTTGCTCAGGGGGTAGAACAACAGATTTTGTACCTTGTCAGCTCGGGATTCGATCCAGCAACCTTTCACTTACTGGCCCAACACTCTAACCACTAGGCTACCTGCCACCGAAGTATTTGCCCACTGAAGTCGGGTCAAGACCCTGGTGAATAAGACAAGCATGCAAATGAGCTTCCCTGAGACGGCTTCTGACAGTTTGTACAGAAATTATTTGGTTGTGCAAACCCACAGTTTCATCCGTTGTCCAGGTGGCTGGTCTCAGACGATCCCACTGGTGAAGAAGTTGGATGTGGAGGTCCTGGGCTAGCGTGGTTACACGTGGTCTGTGGTTGTGATGCCGGTTGGACATACTGCCAAATTCTCTAGCAACCGCTCTGGTGGACATTCCTGTAGGCAGCATGCCAATTGCAGGCTCCCTCAAAACTTGAGACATCTGTGGCATCATGTTGTTGTGACAAAACTGCACATTTTAGAGCCGCCTTTTATTGTCCCCCAGCACAAGGTGCACCTGTGTAACGATCATGTTGTCTAATTAGCTTTTTGATATGCCACACCTGGATGGATTATCTTGGCAAAGGAGAAATGCTCACTAACAGGGATGGAAACAAATTTCTGCACAACATCTGAGAGAAATAAGCTTTTCGTGCGTCTGGAACATGGGACCAACACTTTACATGTTGCATTAATATTTGTGTTCAGTGTAATAAAATATATATATTTTTAAATGCATCAAATTATTTATGTTGTTTTTTTATATGCGGTTGCAATGCTGTGCACAGTTGTACTGCAATAGAGTGCTTCAAAAATCGACCAACTTCGCTTGTCATTGCAGGACGACTCTTATTTTGAAAAAAAAATCTGCCTTTTTTTCTGCGGCCATTTTATGAGCTGCTGCCAGCAGAATGGTAATGAGAAGGAAATGTTTTCAGTCTAACGGATGTGAAGGCGGAGTCTGTCTCTCCTTTCATGACTTTAAGCAGAGCATCACATGTTGAAATATAATCGTCCGTTACCTTCCTAATCTACAATTCAACAGACTAGGGATAAACATCTCATCTGGTTCACTTGGCCTGAACTCTGTAAACGACAAGAAACACGTGTTTACAATGAATCAGGTGAGTTAAATATATATATATATATCTAACTGGTCTTGGCAGTGGCCCAGTTCCGGCATTAGTTAGGTGAGTTATATCTATATATATATCTATATATATATATATCTAACTGGTCTTGGCAGTGGCCCAGTTCCGGCATTAGTTAGGTGAGTTATATCTATATATATATCTATATATTTATATCTATATATATATCTATATATATATATCTAACTGGTCTTGGCAGTGGCCCAGTTCCGGCATTAGTTAGGCCTGTTGCGTAGCCTACCTTCCCGCCCATATATATATATCAAAGTCAAACGGATATAAAATATTTTGTGGTTTGTTTAACACGTTTTTGGTTACTACATGATTCAATATGAGTTATTTCATAGTTTTGATGTTTTTACTATTATTCTACAATGTAATAAAGAATGAGTAGGTGTTCTAAAACTTTTGACCGGTAGTGTAGTGTATATATATATATATATATATATATATATATATATATATATATATATATATATATATATATATATATATATATATATATATATGGGCGGGAAGGTAGGCTACGCATAGCAGGCTAAACTTTTTACACTACACACACTACACTACCGGTCAAAAGTTTTAGAACATCTACTCATTTAAGGGTTTTTCTTTGTTACATTTTAGAATAATAGTGAAAACATAAACTATGAAATAACACATATGGAATCATGTAGTAAACAAACCACTTTACTGAACTTTGAAGCAAATATGTAATGAATTAGTCTGAATGGATAGGTCTACTGTAGTATACTATAATTAGTCTGAATGGATAGGTCTACTATAGTATACTATAATTAGTCTGAATGGATAGGCCTACTGTAGTATACTATAATTAGTCTGAATGGGTAGGTCTACTGTAGTATACTATAATTAGTCTGAATGGATAGGTCTACTGTAGTATACTATAATTAGTCTGAATGGACAGTTCTACTGTAGTATACTATAATTAGTCTGAATGGATAGGCCTACTGTAGTATACTATAATTAGTCTGAATGGATAGGCCTACTGTAGTATACTATAATTAGTCTGAATGGATAGGTCTACTGTAGTATACTATAATTAGTCTGAATGGATAGGCCTACTGTAGTATACTATAATTAGTCTGAATGGGTAGGTCTACTGTAGTATACTATAATTAGTCTGAATGGATAGGTCTACTGTAGTATACTATAATTAGTCTGAATGGATAGGTCTACTGTAGTATACTATAATTAGTCTGAATGGATAGGTCTACTGTAGTATACTATAATTAGTCTGAATGGATAGGTCTACTGTAGTATACTATAATTAGTCTGAATGGATAGGTCTACTATAGTATACTATAATTAGTCTGAATGGATAGGCCTACTGTAGTATACTATAATTAGTCTGAATGGGTAGGTCTACTGTAGTATACTATAATTAGTCTGAATGGATAGGTCTACTGTAGTATACTATAATTAGTCTGAATGGATAGGTCTACTGTAGTATACTATAATTAGTCTGAATGGATAGGTCTACTGTAGTATACTATAATTAGTCTGAATGGATAGGTCTACTGTAGTATACTATAATTAGTCTGAATGGGTAGGTCTACTGTAGTATACTATAATTAGTCTGAATGGATAGGTCTACTGTAGTATACTATAATTAGTCTGAATGGACAGTTCTACTGTAGTATACTATAATTAGTCTGAATGGATAGACCTAATGTAGTGTATACTATAATTAGTCTGAATGGATAGGTCTACTGTAGTATACTATAATTAGTCTGAATGGATAGGCCTACTGTAGTATACTATAATTAGTCTGAATGACCTATTGTAGTATACTATAATTAGTATGAATGGATAGGCCTACTGTAGTATATTATAATTAGTCAATGGATAGACCTACTGTAGTATACTATAATTAGTCTGAATGGGTAGACCTACTGTAGTATACTATAATTAGTCTGAATGGATAGGTCTACTGTAGTATATGATAATTCGTCTGAATGGATAGGCCTACTGTAGTATACTATAATTAGTCAGAATGGATAGGCCTACTGTAGTATACTATAATTAGTCTGAATGGGTAGACCTACTGTAGTATATGATAATTAGTCCGAATGGATAGGTCTACTGTAGTATATGATAATTAGTCTGAATGGATAGGCCTACTGTAGTATACTATAATTAGTCAGAATGGATAGGCCTACTGTAGTATACTATAATTAGTCTGAATGGATAGACCTACTGTAGTATACTATAATTAGTCTGAATGGATAGACCTACTGTAGTATATGATAATTAGTCTGAATGGATAGGTCTACTGTAGTATACTATAATTAGTCTGAATGGATAGGCCTACTGTAGTATACTATAATTAGTCTGAATGGGTAGACCTACTGTAGTATATGATAATTAGTCTGAATGGATAGGTCTACTGTAGTATATGATAATTAGTCTGAATGGATAGGCCTACTGTAGTATACTATAATTAGTCAGAATGGATAGGCCTACTGTAGTATACTATAATTAGTCTGAATGGATAGACCTACTGTAGTATACTATAATTAGTCTGAATGGATAGACCTACTGTAGTATACTATAATTAGTCTGGTTAGTTAGACCTACTGTAGTATATTGTAATTAGTCTGAATGGATAGGTCTACTGTAGTATACTGTAATTAGTCTGAATGGATAGGTCTACTGTAGTATACTGTAATTAGTCTCAATGGATATGTCTACTGTAGTATACTATAATTAGTCTGAATGGATAGGTCTACTGTAGTATACTATAATTAGTCTGAATGGATAGGTCTACTGTAGTATACTATAATTAGTCTGAATGGATAGGTCTACTGTAGTATACTATAATTAGTCTGAATGGATAGGCCTACTGTAGTATACTATAATTAGTCTGAATGGATAGACCTACTGTAGTATACTATAATTAGTCTGAATGGATAGGTCTACTATAGTATACTATAATTAGTCTGAATGGATAGGTCTACTGTAGTATACTATAATTAGTCTGAATGGATAGATCTACTGTAGTATACTATAATTAGTCTGAATGGATAGGTCTACTGTAGTATACTATAATTAGTCTGAATGGATAGATCTACTGTAGTATACTATAATTAGTCTGAATGGATAGGTCTACTGTAGTATACTATAATTAGTCTGAATGGATAGGTCTACTGTAGTATACTATAATTAGTCTGAATGGATAGACCTACTGTAGTATACTATAATTAGTCTGAATGGATAGGTCTACTGTAGTATACTATAATTCGTCTGAATGGATAGGCCTACTGTAGTATACTATAATTAGTCTGAATGGATAGGCCTACTGTAGTATACTATAATTAGTCTGAATGGATAGGCCTACTGTAGTATACTATAATTAGTCTGAATGGATAGGTCTACTGTAGTATACTATAATTAGTCTGAATGGATAGGTCTACTGTAGTATACTATAATTAGTCTGAATGGATAGGTCTACTGTAGTATACTATAATTAGTCTGAATGGATAGGTCTACTGTAGTATACTATAATTAGTCTGAATGGATAGACCTACTGTAGTATACTATAATTAGTCTGAAAGGATAGGTCTACTGTAGTATACTATAATTAGTCTGAATTGATAGACCTACTGTAGTATACTATAATTAGTCTGAATGGATAGGTCTACTGTAGTATACTATAATTGTCTGAATGGACAGACCTACTGTAGTATATTATAATTAGTCTGAATGGATAGACCTACTGTAGTATACTATAATTAGTCTGAATGGATAGGTCTACTGTAGTATACTATAATTAGTCTTAATGGATAGGCCTACTGTAGTATACTATAATTAGTCTGAATGGACAGACCTACTGTAGTATATCATAATTAGTCTGAATGGACAGACCTACTGTAGTATATCATAATTAGTCTGAATGGATATACCTACTGTAGTATCCTATAATTAGTCTGGTTAGTTAGACCTACTGTAGTATACTATAATTAGTCTGAATGGATAGGTCTACTGTAGTATACTATAATTAGTCTGAATGGGTAGACCTACTGTAGTATATTATAATTAGTCTGAATGGGTAGACCTACTGTAGTATACTATAATTAGTCTGAATGGATAGACCTACTGTAGCATATTATAATTAGTCTGAATGGATAGACCTACTGTAGTATACTATAATTAGTCTGAATGGATAGGTCTACTGTAGTATACTATAATTAGTCTAAATTGATAGACCTACTGTAGTATACTATAATTAGTCTGAATGGATAGACCTACTGTAGTATACTATAATTCGTCTGAATGGATAGGTCTACTGTAGTATACTATAATTAGTCTGAATGGATAGACCTACTGTAGTATACTATAATTAGTCTGAATGGACAGACCTACTGTAGTATATTATAATTCGTCTGAATGGATAGACCTACTGTAGTATACTATAATTAGTCTGAATGGATAGGTCTACTGTAGTATACTATAATTAGTCTGAATGGATAGGCCTACTGTAGTATACTATAATTAGTCTGAATGGATAGGTCTACTGTAGTATACTATAATTAGTCTGAATGGATAGGTCTACTGTAGTATACTATAATTAGTCTGAATGGATAGGTCTACTGTAGTATACTATAATTAGTCTGAATGGATATGTCTACTGTAGTATACTATAATTAGTCTGAATTGATAGACCTACTGTAGTATACTATAATTAGTCTGAATGGATAGGTCTACTGTAGTATACTATAATTGTCTGAATGGACAGACCTACTGTAGTATATTATAATTAGTCTGAATGGATAGACCTACTGTAGTATACTATAATTAGTCTGAATGGATAGGTCTACTGTAGTATACTATAATTAGTCTTAATGGATAGGCCTACTGTAGTATACTATAATTAGTCTGAATGGACAGACCTACTGTAGTATATCATAATTAGTCTGAATGGACAGACCTACTGTAGTATATCATAATTAGTCTGAATGGATAGGTCTACTGTAGTATACTATAATTAGTCTGAATGGATAGGTCTACTGTAGTATACTATAATTAGTCTGAATGGATAGGCCTACTGTAGTATACTATAATTAGTCTGAATGGATAGGTCTACTGTAGTATACTATAATTAGTCTGAATGGATAGGTCTACTGTAGTATACTATAATTAGTCTGAATGGATAGACCTACTGTAGTATACTATAATTAGTCTGAATGGATAGGCCTACTGTAGTATAGTATAATTAGTCTGAATGGATAGGTCTACTGTAGTATACTATAATTAGTCTGAATGGATAGGTCTACTGTAGTATACTATAATTAGTCTGAATGGATAGGCCTACTGTAGTATACTATAATTAGTCTGAATGGATAGACCTACTGTAGTATCCTATAATTAGTCTGGTTAGTTAGACCTACTGTAGTATACTATAATTAGTCTGAATGGATAGGTCTACTGTAGTATACTATAATTAGTCTGAATGGGTAGACCTACTGTAGTATATTATAATTCGTCTGAATGGGTAGACCTACTGTAGTATACTATAATTAGTCTGAATGGATAGACCTACTGTAGCATATTATAATTAGTCTGAATGGATAGACCTACTGTAGTATACTATAATTAGTCTGAATGGACAGACCTACTGTAGTATATTATAATTCGTCTGAATGGATAGACCTACTGTAGTATACTATAATTAGTCTGAATGGATAGGTCTACTGTAGTATACTATAATTAGTCTGAATGGATAGGCCTACTGTAGTATACTATAATTAGTCTGAATGGACAGACCTACTGTAGTATATTATAATTAGTCTGAATGGATAGACCTACTGTAGTATACTATAATTAGTCTGAATGGATAGGTCTACTGTAGTATACTATAATTAGTCTGAATGGATAGGTCTACTGTAGTATAATATAATTAGTCTGAATGGATAGGTCTACTGTAGTATACTATAATTAGTCTGAATGGACAGACCTACTGTAGTATACTATAATTAGTCTGAATGGATAGGTCTACTGTAGTATACTATAATTAGTCTGAATGGACAGACCTACTGTAGTATACTATAATTAGTCTGAATGGATAGGTCTACTGTAGTATACTATAATTAGTCTGAATGGATAGACCTACTGTAGTATACTATAATTAGTCCGAATGGATAGGTCTACTGTAGTATAATATAATTAGTCTGAATGGATAGGTCTACTGTAGTATACTATAATTAGTCTGAATGGACAGACCTACTGTAGTATACTATAATTAGTCTGAATGGACAGACCTACTGTAGTATACTATAATTAGTCTGAATGGATAGGTCTACTGTAGTATACTATAATTAGTCTGAATGGATAGACCTACTGTAGTATACTATAATTAGTCTGAATGGATAGACCTACTGTAGTATACTATAATTAGTCTGAATGGATAGGCCTACTGTAGTATACTATAATTAGTCTGAATGGATAGGCCTACTGTAGTATACTATAATTATTCTGAATGGATAGGTCTACTGTAGTATACTATAATTAGTCTATAA
>NW_024061357.1:65000-143282 GCF_016432855.1 Salvelinus namaycush | reverse complement strand
GTGAGGGTGATGAGGAAGCACTGATAGTCTGTTATCCTCTCTGAGGGTTGATGTTGGAACACTGATAGTCCTGTTACCTCTGTGAGGGTGATGTTGGAACACTGATAGTCTGTTACCTCTGTGAGGGTGATGTTTGGAACACTGATCGTCTGTTTACCTCTGTGAGGGTGATGTTGGAACACTGATAGTCTGTTATCTCTCTGAGGGTGATGTTTGGAACCACTGATAGTCTGTTATCTCTGCTAGGGGTGAATGTTGGAACACTGATAGTCCTGTTACCTCTGTGAGGGTGATTTTGGAACACTGATAGTCCTGTTATCTCTATGAGGGGTGATGTTGGAAACACTGATAGTCTGTATCCTCTGTGAGGGTGATGTTGGACACTGATAGTCTGTTATCTCTCTGCGGGTGATGTTGGAACACTGATAGTCCTGTTACCTCTGTGAGTGTGATGTTGGAACACTGATAGTCTGTTATCTCTATGAGGGTGATGTTGGAAAACTGATAGTCTGTTATCTCTATGAGGGTGATGTTGGAACACTGATAGTCTGTTATCTCTCTGAGGGTGATATTGGAACACTGATAGTCTGTTATCTCTATGAGGGTGATGTTGGAAAACTGATAGTCTGTTATCTCTCTGAGGGTGATGTTGGAACACTGATAGTCTGTTACCTCTGTGAGGGTGATGTTGGAACACTGATAGTCTGTTATCTCTCTGAGGGTGATATTGGAACACTGATTTTCTGTTACCTCTGTGAGGGTGATGTTGGAACACTGATAGTCTGTTATCTCTCTGAGGGTGATGTTGGAACACTGATAGTCTGTTATCTCTCTGAGGGTGATGTTGGAACACTGATAGTCTGTTATCTCTGTGAGGGTGATGATGGAACACTGATAGTCTGTTATCTCTGTGAGGGTGATGATGGAACACTGATAGTCTGTTATCTCTATGAGGGTGATGTTGGAACACTGATAGTCTGTTATCTCTGTGAGGGTGATGATGGAACACTGATAGTCTGTTATCTCTGTGAGGGTGATGATGGAACACTGATAGTCTGTTATCTCTATGAGGGTGATGTTGGAACACTGATAGTCTGTTATCTCTCTGAGGGTGATGATGGAACACTGATAGTCTGTTATCTCTGTGAGGGTGATGTTGGAACACTGATAGTCTGTTATCTCTATGAGGGTGATGTTGGAACACTGATAGTCTGTTATCTCTCTGAGGGTGATATTGGAAAACTGATAGTCTGTTATCTCTCTGAGGGTGATGTTGGAACACTGATAGTCTGTTATCTCTCTGAGGGTGATATTGGAACACTGATAGTCTGTTACCTCTGTGAGGGTGATGTTGGAACACTGATAGTCTGTTATCTCTGTGAGGGTGATATTGGAACACTGATAGTCTGTTACCTCTGTGAGGGTGATGTTGGAACACTGATAGTCTGTTATCTCTGTGAGGGTGATGATGGAACACTGATAGTCTGTTATCTCTCTGAGGGTGATGTTGGAACACTGATAGTCTGTTACCTCTGTGAGGGTGATGTTGGAACACTGATAGTCTGTTACCTCTGTGAGGGTGATGTTGGAACACTGATAGTCTGTTACCTCTGTGAGGGTGATGTTGGAACACTGATAGTCTGTTATCTCTCTGAGGGTGATGTTGGAACACTGATAGTCTGTTATCTCTCTGAGGGTGATGTTGGAACACTGATAGTCTGTTACCTCTGTGAGGGTGATGTTGGAACACTGATAGTCTGTTATCTCTATGAGGGTGATGTTGGAACACTGATAGTCTGTTACCTCTCTGAGGGTGATGTTGGAACACTGATAGTCTGTTATCTCTCTGAGGGTGATGTTGGAACACTGATAGTCTGTTATCTCTCTGAGGGTGATGTTGGAACACTGATAGTCTGTTATCTCTGTGAGGGTGATGTTGGAACACTGATAGTCTGTTACCTCTGTGAGGGTGATTTTGGAACACTGATAGTCTGTTATCTCTATGAGGGTGATGTTGGAACACTGATAGTCTGTTACCTCTGTGAGGGTGATGTTGGAACACTGATAGTCTGTTATCTCTCTGAGGGTGATGTTGGAACACTGATAGTCTGTTACCTCTGTGAGGGTGATGTTGGAACACTGATAGTCTGTTATCTCTATGAGGGTGATGTTGGAAAACTGATAGTCTGTTATCTCTATGAGGGTTATGTTGGAACACTGATAGTCTGTTATCTCTATGCGGGTGATGTTGGAACACTGATAGTCTGTTATCTCTGTGAGGGTGATATTGGAACACTGATAGTCTGTTATCTCTATGAGGGTGATGTTGGAACACTGATAGTCTGTTACCTCTCTGAGGGTGATGTTGGAACACTGATAGTCTGTTACCTCTGTGAGGGTGATGTTGGAACACTGATAGTCTGTTATCTCTGTGAGGGTGATGTTGGAACACTGATAGTCTGTTATCTCTGTGAGGGTGATGTTGGAACACTGATAGTCTGTTATCTCTATGAGGGTGATGTTGGAACACTGATAGTCTGTTACCTCTGTGAGGGTGATGTTGGAACACTGATAGTCTGTTACCTCTGTGAGGGTGATGTTGGAACACTGATAGTCTGTTATCTCTCTGAGGGTGATGTTGGAACACTGATAGTCTGTTACCTCTGTGAGGGTGATGTTGGAACACTGATAATCTGTTATCTCTATGAGGGTGATGTTGGAACACTGATAGTCTGTTATCTCTATGAGGATGATGTTGGAACACTGATAGTCTGTTATCTCTATGAGGGTGATGTTGGAACACTGATAGTCTGTTATCTCTGTGAGGGTGATATTGGAACACTGATAGTCTGTTATCTCTATGAGGGTGATGTTGGAACACTGATAGTCTGTTACCTCTCTGAGGGTGATGTTGGAACACTGATAGTCTGTTATCTCTGTGAGGGTGATGTTGGAACACTGATAGTCTGTTATCTCTCTGAGGGTGATGTTGGAAAACTGATAGTCTGCTATCTCTATGAGGGTGATATTGGAAAACTGATAGTCTGCTATCTCTATGAGGGTGATATTGGAACACTGATAGTCTGTTATCTCTGTGAGGGTGATGTTGGAACACTGATAGTCTGTTATCTCTCTGAGGGTGATATTGGAACACTGAGAGTCTTATCGCTATGAGGGTGATGATGGCACACTGATAGTCTGTTATCGCTATGAGGGTGATGTTGGAACACTGATAGTCTGTTACCTCTATGAGGGTGATATTGGAACACTGAGAGTCTGTTATCTCTATGAGGGTGATATTGGAACACTGAGAGTCTTATCTCTGTGCGGGTGATATTGGAACACTGATAGTCTGTTATCTCTATGAGGGTGATGTTGGAACACTGATCATCTGTTATCTCTCTGAGGGTGATATTGGAACACGGATAGTCTGTTATCTCTATGAGGGTGATATTGGAACACTGAGAGTCTTATCTCTGTGCGGGTGATATTGGAACACTGATAGTCTGTTATCTCTAGGAGGGTGATGTTGGAACACTGATAGTCTGTTATCTCTATGAGGGTGATGTTGGAACACTGATAGTCTGTTATCTCTCTGAGGGTGATGTTGGAACACTGATAGTCTGTTATCTCTGTGAGGGTGATGATGGAACACTGATAGTCTGTTATCTCTATGAGGGTGATGTTGGAACACTGATAGTCTGTTATCTCTGTGAGGGTGATATTGGAACACTGATAGTCTGTTATCTCAATGAGGGTGATGTTGGAACACTGATAGTCTGTTACCTCTGTGAGGGTGATGTTGGAACACTGATAGTCTGTTATCTCTATGAGGGTGATGATGGAACACTGATAGTCTGTTATCGCTATGAGGGTGATGTTGGAACACTGATAGTCTGTTATCTCTCTGAGGGTGATGTTGGAACACTGATAGTCTGTTATCTCTCTGAGGGTGATGTTGGAACACTGATAGTCTGTTATCTCTGTGAGGGTGATGATGGAACACTGATAGTCTGTTATCTCTGTGAGGGTGATGATGGAACACTGATAGTCTGTTATCTCTATGAGGGTGATGTTGGAACACTGATAGTCTGTTATCTCTGTGAGGGTGATGATGGAACACTGATAGTCTGTTATCTCTATGAGGGTGATGTTGGAACACTGATAGTCTGTTATCTCTCTGAGGGTGATGATGGAACACTGATAGTCTGTTATCTCTGTGAGGGTGATGATGGAACACTGATAGTCTGTTATCTCTATGAGGGTGATGTTGGAACACTGATAGTCTGTTATCTCTCTGAGGGTGATGATGGAACACTGATAGTCTGTTATCTCTGTGAGGGTGATGTTGGAACACTGATAGTCTGTTATCTCTATGAGGGTGATGTTGGAACACTGATAGTCTGTTATCTCTCTGAGGGTGATATTGGAAAACTGATAGTCTGTTATCTCTCTGAGGGTGATGTTGGAACACTGATAGTCTGTTATCTCTCTGAGGGTGATATTGGAACACTGATAGTCTGTTACCTCTGTGAGGGTGATGTTGGAACACTGATAGTCTGTTATCTCTGTGAGGGTGATATTGGAACACTGATAGTCTGTTACCTCTGTGAGGGTGATGTTGGAACACTGATAGTCTGTTATCTCTGTGAGGGTGATGATGGAACACTGATAGTCTGTTATCTCTCTGAGGGTGATGTTGGAACACTGATAGTCTGTTACCTCTGTGAGGGTGATGTTGGAACACTGATAGTCTGTTACCTCTGTGAGGGTGATGTTGGAACACTGATAGTCTGTTACCTCTGTGAGGGTGATGTTGGAACACTGATAGTCTGTTATCTCTCTGAGGGTGATGTTGGAACACTGATAGTCTGTTATCTCTCTGAGGGTGATGTTGGAACACTGATAGTCTGTTACCTCTGTGAGGGTGATGTTGGAACACTGATAGTCTGTTATCTCTATGAGGGTGATGTTGGAACACTGATAGTCTGTTACCTCTCTGAGGGTGATGTTGGAACACTGATAGTCTGTTATCTCTCTGAGGGTGATGTTGGAACACTGATAGTCTGTTATCTCTCTGAGGGTGATGTTGGAACACTGATAGTCTGTTATCTCTGTGAGGGTGATGTTGGAACACTGATAGTCTGTTACCTCTGTGAGGGTGATTTTGGAACACTGATAGTCTGTTATCTCTATGAGGGTGATGTTGGAACACTGATAGTCTGTTACCTCTGTGAGGGTGATGTTGGAACACTGATAGTCTGTTATCTCTCTGAGGGTGATGTTGGAACACTGATAGTCTGTTACCTCTGTGAGGGTGATGTTGGAACACTGATAGTCTGTTATCTCTATGAGGGTGATGTTGGAAAACTGATAGTCTGTTATCTCTATGAGGGTTATGTTGGAACACTGATAGTCTGTTATCTCTATGCGGGTGATGTTGGAACACTGATAGTCTGTTATCTCTGTGAGGGTGATATTGGAACACTGATAGTCTGTTATCTCTATGAGGGTGATGTTGGAACACTGATAGTCTGTTACCTCTCTGAGGGTGATGTTGGAACACTGATAGTCTGTTACCTCTGTGAGGGTGATGTTGGAACACTGATAGTCTGTTATCTCTGTGAGGGTGATGTTGGAACACTGATAGTCTGTTATCTCTGTGAGGGTGATGTTGGAACACTGATAGTCTGTTATCTCTATGAGGGTGATGTTGGAACACTGATAGTCTGTTACCTCTGTGAGGGTGATGTTGGAACACTGATAGTCTGTTACCTCTGTGAGGGTGATGTTGGAACACTGATAGTCTGTTATCTCTCTGAGGGTGATGTTGGAACACTGATAGTCTGTTACCTCTGTGAGGGTGATGTTGGAACACTGATAGTCTGTTATCTCTATGAGGGTGATGTTGGAACACTGATAGTCTGTTATCTCTATGAGGATGATGTTGGAACACTGATAGTCTGTTATCTCTATGAGGGTGATGTTGGAACACTGATAGTCTGTTATCTCTGTGAGGGTGATATTGGAACACTGATAGTCTGTTATCTCTATGAGGGTGATGTTGGAACACTGATAGTCTGTTACCTCTCTGAGGGTGATGTTGGAACACTGATAGTCTGTTATCTCTGTGAGGGTGATGTTGGAACACTGATAGTCTGTTATCTCTCTGAGGGTGATGTTGGAAAACTGATAGTCTGCTATCTCTATGAGGGTGATATTGGAAAACTGATAGTCTGCTATCTCTATGAGGGTGATATTGGAACACTGATAGTCTGTTATCTCTGTGAGGGTGATGTTGGAACACTGATAGTCTGTTATCTCTCTGAGGGTGATATTGGAACACTGAGAGTCTTATCGCTATGAGGGTGATGATGGCACACTGATAGTCTGTTATCGCTATGAGGGTGATGTTGGAACACTGATAGTCTGTTACCTCTATGAGGGTGATATTGGAACACTGAGAGTCTGTTATCTCTATGAGGGTGATATTGGAACACTGAGAGTCTTATCTCTGTGCGGGTGATATTGGAACACTGATAGTCTGTTATCTCTATGAGGGTGATGTTGGAACACTGAGAGTCTTATCGCTATGAGGGTGATGATGGCACACTGATAGTCTGTTATCGCTATGAGGGTGATGTTGGAACACTGATAGTCTGTTACCTCTATGAGGGTGATATTGGAACACTGAGAGTCTGTTATCTCTATGAGGGTGATATTGGAACACTGAGAGTCTTATCTCTGTGCGGGTGATATTGGAACACTGATAGTCTGTTATCTCTATGAGGGTGATGTTGGAACACTGATCATCTGTTATCTCTCTGAGGGTGATATTGGAACACGGATAGTCTGTTATCTCTATGAGGGTGATATTGGAACACTGAGAGTCTTATCTCTGTGCGGGTGATATTGGAACACTGATAGTCTGTTATCTCTAGGAGGGTGATGTTGGAACACTGATAGTCTGTTATCTCTATGAGGGTGATGTTGGAACACTGATAGTCTGTTATCTCTCTGAGGGTGATGTTGGAACACTGATAGTCTGTTATCTCTGTGAGGGTGATGATGGAACACTGATAGTCTGTTATCTCTATGAGGGTGATGTTGGAACACTGATAGTCTGTTATCTCTGTGAGGGTGATATTGGAACACTGATAGTCTGTTATCTCAATGAGGGTGATGTTGGAACACTGATAGTCTGTTACCTCTGTGAGGGTGATGTTGGAACACTGATAGTCTGTTATCTCTATGAGGGTGATGATGGAACACTGATAGTCTGTTATCGCTATGAGGGTGATGTTGGAACACTGATAGTCTGTTATCTCTCTGAGGGTGATATTGGAACACTGAGCTGGCGCACACCCAGATAAAATTATTTTATGTAGGGGTGCTGACTAACGGCAAATAAACTATAAGCTATGAAAATAAAGAGAGCCGCACACTCTGGCACAGTGATGCCCAAACGTTGGTGATTTACCCATTAAACGTCTGGGAGGTTATATACGGAGTGTACGACTCTCTTTATTTTTTATAGCTTATGGAACACTGATAGTCTGTTATCTCTGTGAGGGTGATGTTGGAACACTGATAGTCTGTTATCTCTCTGAGGGTGATGTTGGAACACTGATAGTCTGTTACCTCTGTGAGGGTGATGTTGGAACACTGATAGTCTGTTATCTCTATGAGGGTGATGTTGGAAAACTGATAGTCTGTTATCTCTATGAGGGTGATGTTGGAACACTGATAGTCTGTTATCTCTCTGAGGGTGATATTGGAACACTGATAGTCTGTTATCTCTATGAGGGTGATGTTGGAAAACTGATAGTCTGTTATCTCTCTGAGGGTGATGTTGGAACACTGATAGTCTGTTACCTCTGTGAGGGTGATGTTGGAACACTGATAGTCTGTTATCTCTCTGAGGGTGATATTGGAACACTGATAGTCTGTTACCTCTGTGAGGGTGATGTTGGAACACTGATAGTCTGTTATCTCTCTGAGGGTGATGTTGGAACACTGATAGTCTGTTATCTCTCTGAGGGTGATGTTGGAACACTGATAGTCTGTTATATCTGTGAGGGTGATGATGGAACACTGATAGTCTTCCTGTCTGGGTTGGCGCCCCCCCTTGGTTTGTGCTGTGGTGGAGACCTTTGTGGGCTATACTCGGCCTTGTCTCAGGATTGTAAGTTGGTGGTTGAGGATATCCCTCTAGTGGTGCGGGGGCTGTGCTTTGGCAAAGTGGGTGGGGTTATATCCTTCCTGTTTGGCCCTGTCCGGGGGTTTCTTCGGATGGGGCCACAGTGTCTCCTGACCGCTCCTGTCTCAGCCTCCAGTATTTATGCTGCAGTAGTTTATGTGTCGGGGGGCTAGGGTCAGTTGGTTATACCTGGAGTACTTCTCCTGTCTTATCCAGTGTCCTGTGTGAATTTAAGTATGCTCTCTCTAATTCTCTCGTTCTCTCTTTCTCTCTGAGAACCTGAGCCCTAGGACCATACGTCAGGACTACCGGGCATGCTGACACCTTGCTGTCCCCAGTCCGCCTGGCCTTGCTGCTATTCCAGTTTCAACTGTTCTGCCTGCGGTTACGAAACCCCTACCTGTCCCAGACCTGCTGTTTTCAACTCTTAATGATCGGCTATGAAAAGCCAACTGAGATTTATTCCTGATTATTATTTGACCATGCTTGTCATTTATGAACATTTTGAAAATCTTGGCTCTCTCTAATTTTCTCCTTCTCTCTTTCTTTCTCTCGGAGGACCTGAGCCCTAGGACCATACGTCGGGACTACCGGCCGTGGTGACTCCTTGCTGTCCCCAGTCCGCCTGGCCTTGCTGCTATTCCAGTTTCAACTGTTCTGCCTGCGGTTATGGAACCCCTACCTGTCCCAGACCTGCTGTTTTCAACTCTTAATGATCGGCTATGAAAAGCCAACTGAGATTT
Organism: Salvelinus namaycush; assembly: GCF_016432855.1. Classification (NCBI taxonomy): domain Eukaryota; kingdom Metazoa; phylum Chordata; class Actinopteri; order Salmoniformes; family Salmonidae; genus Salvelinus; species Salvelinus namaycush. The sequence continues at coordinate 134,339 of NW_024061357.1, read as the reverse complement.
ATTCCTGATTATTATTTGACCATGCTTGTCATTTATGAACATTTTGAAAATCTTGGCTCTCTCTAATTTTCTCCTTCTCTCTTTCTTTCTCTCGGAGGACCTGGGCCCTAGGACCATGCGTCGGGACTGCCGCCCGTGGTGACTCCTTGCTGTCCCCAGTCCGCCTGGCCTTGCTGCTATTCCAGTTTCAGCTGTTCTGCCTGCGGTTATGGAACCGCCACCTGTCCCAGACCTGTTGTTTTTCAACTCTTAATGATCAGCTATGAAAAGCCAACTGAAAATTATTCATGATTATTATTTGACCATGCTTGTCACTTATGAACATTTTTGAACATCTTGGCATAGTTCTGTTATAATCTCCACCCGGCACAGCCAGAAGAGGACTGGCCACCCCTCATAGCCTGGTTCCTCTCTAGGTTTCTTCCTAGGTTTTGGCCTTTCTAGGGAGTTTTTCCTAGCCACCGTGCTTCTACACCTGCATTACTAGCTGTTTGGGGTTTTAGGCTGGGTTTCTGTACAGCACTTCGAGATATTAGCTGATGTACGAAGGGCTATATAAAATAAAATTGATTGATTGATTGAGTCTGTTATCTCTGTGAGGGTGATGATGGAACACTGATAGTCTGTTATCTCTATGAGGGTGATGTTGGAACACTGATAGTCTGTTATCTCTGTGAGGGTGATGATGGAACACTGATAGTCTGTTATCTCTATGAGGGTGATGTTGGAACACTGATAGTCTGTTATCTCTCTGAGGGTGATGATGGAACACTGATAGTCTGTTATCTCTGTGAGGGTGATGTTGGAACACTGATAGTCTGTTATCTCTATGAGGGTGATGTTGGAACACTGATAGTCTGTTATCTCTCTGAGGGTGATATTGGAAAACTGATAGTCTGTTATCTCTCTGAGGGTGATGTTGGAACACTGATAGTCTGTTATCTCTCTGAGGGTGACATTGGAACACTGATAGTCTGTTACCTCTGTGAGGGTGATGTTGGAACACTGATAGTCTGTTATCTCTGTGAGGGTGATATTGGAACACTGATAGTCTGTTACCTCTGTGAGGGTGATGTTGGAACACTGATAGTCTGTTATCTCTGTGAGGGTGATGATGGAACACTGATAGTCTGTTATCTCTCTGAGGGTGATGTTGGAACACTGATAGTCTGTTACCTCTGTGAGGGTGATGTTGGAACACTGATAGTCTGTTACCTCTGTGAGGGTGATGTTGGAACACTGATAGTCTGTTACCTCTGTGAGGGTGATGTTGGAACACTGATAGTCTGTTATCTCTCTGAGGGTGATGTTGGAACACTGATAGTCTGTTATCTCTCTGAGGGTGATGTTGGAACACTGATAGTCTGTTATCTCTGTGAGGGTGATGTTGGAACACTGATAGTCTGTTACCTCTGTGAGGGTGATGTTGGAACACTGATAGTCTGTTATCTCTATGAGGGTGATGTTGGAACACTGATAGTCTGTTACCTCTCTGAGGGTGATGTTGGAACACTGATAGTCTGTTATCTCTCTGAGGGTGATGTTGGAACACTGATAGTCTGTTATCTCTCTGAGGGTGATGTTGGAACACTGATAGTCTGTTATCTCTGTGAGGGTGATGTTGGAACACTGATAGTCTGTTACCTCTGTGAGGGTGATTTTGGAACACTGATAGTCTGTTATCTCTATGAGGGTGATGTTGGAACACTGATAGTCTGTTACCTCTGTGAGGGTGATGTTGGAACACTGATAGTCTGTTATCTCTCTGAGGGTGATATTGGAACTCTGATAGTCTGTTACCTCTGTGAGGGTGATGTTGGAACACTGATAGTCTGTTATCTCTGTGAGGGTGATATTGGAACACTGATAGTCTGTTACCTCTGTGAGGGTGATGTTGGAACACTGATAGTCTGTTATCTCTGTGAGGGTGATGATGGAACACTGATAGTCTGTTATCTCTCTGAGGGTGATGTTGGAACACTGATAGTCTGTTACCTCTGTGAGGGTGATGTTGGAACACTGATAGTCTGTTACCTCTGTGAGGGTGATGTTGGAACACTGATAGTCTGTTACCTCTGTGAGGGTGATGTTGGAACACTGATAGTCTGTTACCTCTCTGAGGGTGATGTTGGAACACTGATAGTCTGTTATCTCTCTGAGGGTGATGTTGGAACACTGATAGTCTGTTATCTCTCTGAGGGTGATGTTGGAACACTGATAGTCTGTTATCTCTGTGAGGGTGATGTTGGAACACTGATAGTCTGTTACCTCTGTGAGGGTGATTTTGGAACACTGATAGTCTGTTATCTCTATGAGGGTGATGTTGGAACACTGATAGTCTGTTACCTCTGTGAGGGTGATGTTGGAACACTGATAGTCTGTTATCTCGCTGAGGGTGATGTTGGAACACTGATAGTCTGTTACCTCTGTGAGGGTGATGTTGGAACACTGATAGTCTGTTATCTCTATGAGGGTGATGTTGGAAAACTGATAGTCTGTTATCTCTATGAGGGTTATGTTGGAACACTGATAGTCTGTTATCTCTATGCGGGTGATGTTGGAACACTGATAGTCTGTTATCTTTGTGAGGGTGATATTGGAACACTGATAGTCTGTTATCTCTATGAGGGTGATGTTGGAACACTGATAGTCTGTTACCTCTCTGAGGGTGATGTTGGAACACTGATAGTCTGTTACCTCTGTGAGGGTGATGTTGGAACACTGATAGTCTGTTATCTCTGTGAGGGTGATGTTGGAACACTGATAGTCTGTTATCTCTGTGAGGGTGATGTTGGAACACTGATAGTCTGTTATCTCTATGAGGGTGATGTTGGAACACTGATAGTCTGTTACCTCTGTGAGGGTGATGTTGGAACACTGATAGTCTGTTACCTCTGTGAGGGTGATGTTGGAACACTGATAGTCTGTTATCTCTCTGAGGGTGATGTTGGAACACTGATAGTCTGTTACCTCTGTGAGGGTGATGTTGGAACACTGATAGTCTGTTATCTCTATGAGGGTGATGTTGGAACACTGATAGTCTGTTATCTCTATGAGGATGATGTTGGAACACTGATAGTATGTTATCTCTATGAGGGTGATGTTGGAACACTGATTGTCTGTTATCTCTGTGAGGGTGATATTGGAACACTGATAGTCTGTTATCTCTATGAGGGTGATGTTGGAACACTGATAGTCTGTTACCTCTCTGAGGGTGATGTTGGAACACTGATAGTCTGTTATCTCTGTGAGGGTGATGTTGGAACACTGATAGTCTGTTATCTCTCTGAGGGTGATGTTGGAACACTGATAGTCTGTTACCTCTGTGAGGGTGATGTTGGAACACTGATAGTCTGTTATCTCTCTGAGGGTGATATTGGAAAACTGATAGTCTGCTATCTCTATGAGGGTGATATTGGAACACTGATAGTCTGTTATCTCTGTGAGGGTGATGTTGGAACACTGATAGTCTGTTATCTCTCTGAGGGTGATGTTGGAACACTGATAGTCTGTTATCTCTCTGAGGGTGATATTGGAACACTGAGAGTCTTATCGCTATGAGGGTGATGATGGCACACTGATAGTCTGTTACCTCTGTGAGGGTGATGTTGGAACACTGATAGTCTGTTATCTCTATGAGGGTGATGATGGAACACTGATAGTCTGTTATCGCTATGAGGGTGATGTTGGAACACTGATAGTCTGTTATCTCTCTGAGGGTGATATTGGAACACTGAGCTGGCGCACACCCAGATAAAATTATTTTATGTAGGGGTGCTGACTAACGGCAAATAAACTATAAGCTATGAAAATAAAGAGAGCCGCACACTCTGGCACAGTGATGCCGAAACGTTGGTGATTTACCCATTAAACGTCTGGGAGGTTATATACGGAGTGTACGACTCTCTTTATTTTTTATAGCTTATGGAACACTGATAGATAACAGGTGAAAATGGTCAAAGTTTAGAAAAAGATCAGTCATCCTAAAACGAATCCCAGATTTCTCTCCAGCCCAGGGCAGTATCTACATACAGCACATCGACCTACAGCACATCGACCATGGGCTGGATCCCATTCTAAATACAGCACATCGACCATGGGCTGGATCCCATTCTAAATACAGCACATCTGTCACAGTTCCGATGGTGGAAATGAAGGAGTCAGGTGCAGAGAGCAGGGTAATCTTGATCAAGTGGATTTTATTATTTCACCCAGAAATAATCTCAGAAGCGGCGACGCCACACACACAACGGGCGCGTCAAAATACTGTCCAACATGAATAGGACTGAAATCCACAATACAAAAAACACCACCACAACAAACAGAAAAACAAGCCCGCACAAAAGTCGGCGGGCCAACTGGGTTTAAATACCCCCCTACCCTAAACACAAAACAGGTGATACCAATTAGACAAACTCAAAAGAAAACAGAAAAGGGGATCGGTGGCAGCTAGTAGACCGGAGACGACGACCGCCGAGCGCCGCCCGAACGGGAAGAGGCACCATCCTCGGCGGGATTCGTAACAACATCGACCATGGGCTGGATCCCATTCTAAATACAGCACATCGACCATGGGCTGGATCCCATTCTAAATACAGCACATCGACCATGGGCTGGATCCCATTCTAAATACAGCACATCGACCATGGGCTGGATCCCATTCTAAATACTGCACATCGACCATGGGCTGGATCCCATTCTAAATACTGCACATCGACCATGGGCTGGATCCCATTCTAAATACTGCACATCGACCATGGGCTGGATCCCATTCTAAATACTGCACATCGACCATGGGCTGGATCCCATTCTAAATACTGCACATCGACCATGGGCTGGATCCCATTCTAAATACAGCACATCGACCATGGGCTGGATCCCATTCTAAATACAGCACATCGACCATGGGCTGGATCCCATTCTAAATACAGCACATCGACCATGGGCTGGATCCCATTCTAAATACTGCACATCGACCATGGGCTGGATCCCATTCTAAATACTGCACATCGACCATGGGCTGGATCCCATTCTAAATACTGCACATCGACCATGGGCTGGATCCCATTCTAAATACTGCACATCGACCATGGGCTGGATCCCATTCTAAATACTGCACATCGACCATGGGCTGGATCCCATTCTAAATACAGCACATCGACCATGGGCTGGATCCCATTCTAAATACAGCACATCGACCATGGGCTGGATCCCATTCTAAATACAGCACATCGACCATGGGCTGGATCCCATTCTAAATACAGCACATCGACCATGGGCTGGATCCCATTCTAAATACAGCACATCAACCATGGGCTGGATCCCATTCTAAATACATCACATCGACCATGGGCTGGTTCCCATTCTAAATACAGCACATCGACCATGGTCTGGTTCCCATTCTAAATACAGCAGTAGAAGAGATCCCTGAGAGGTTTCCTTCCTCTCTGGCAACTGAGTTAGGAAGGACTCCTGTATCTTTGTAGTGACTGGGTGTATTGATACACCATCCAAAGTGTAATTAATAACTTCACCATGCTCAAAGGAATATTCAATGTCTGCTTTTTTATGTTTAACCATCTACCAATAGGTGCCCTTCTTTGCGAGTCTCCCTGGTCTTTGTGGTTGAATCTGTATCTGAAATTCACTGCTCGACTGAGGGACATTGTAGATAATTGCATGTGTGGGGCACAGAGATGAGGTAGTTAAACACTATTATTAAACACAGAGTCAATTAAACTTATTATGTGACTTGGTAAGAACATTTTCTGTCCTGAACTTCTTCAGGAATGTCAAAACAAAGAGGTTGAATACTCATTGACTTAAACATTTGAGCTTTTCCTATTTTATTAATTTGTAAAAATGTTGACAAGTATAATTCCACTTTTACATTATGGGGTACTGTGTGTAGGTGAGTGACAAGCCATCTCAATTTAATCCATTTTAAATGCGGGCTATAATACAACAAAATGTGGAAAAAGTCAAGGGCTGTGAACACTTTCTGAAGGTATTGTATACCTGTCGATAGATGAGAACGGGTAGTAGCCATTTGTCAACTCATCTCCTTGTGTGACAATGTTTACGGTAGATGAGAATGTTTACGATAAATGAGAATGTTTACGGTAGATGACAATGTTTACTGTAGATGACAATGGTTACGGTAGATGAGAATGTTTACAGTAGATGACAATGTTTACGATAAATGAGAATGTTTACTGTAGATGACAATGTTTACGGTAGATGAGAATGTTTACGGTAGATGAGAATGTTTACGGTAGATGAGAATGTTTACGGTAGATGAGAATGTTTACGATAAATGAGAATGTTTACGGTAGATGACAATGTTTACTGTAGATGACAATGTTTACGGTAGATGAGAATGTTTACGGTAGATGACAATGTTTACGGTAGATGAGAATGTTTACAGTAGATGACAATGTTTACGATAAATGAGAATGTTTACTGTAGATGAGAATGTTTACAGTAGATGACAATGTTTACGATAAATGAGAATGTTTACAGTAGATGACAATGTTTACGATAAATGAGAATGTTTACGATAAATGAGAATGTTTACTGTAGATGAGAATGTTTACGGAAGATGGCCACTAAGAAAAAGGGTTTTGCTCTCATTTGAGTGGGACAGTGCCTTGCAAAAGTATTCAGCCCCCTTGACGTTTTTCCTATTTTGTTGCATTACAACCTGTAATTTAAATTGATGTTTATTTGGATTTCATGTAATGGACATACACAAAATAGTCCAAATTGGTGAAGTGAAATGAAAAAAATTACTTGTTTCAAAAAATTCTAACAATTTAAATCGGAAAAGTGGCACGTGCATATGTGCGAAACTTTGAACATCCCACAGAGCACCATTGAATCCATTATTTAAAAAATGGAAAGAATATGGCACCACAACAAACCTAGCAGGAGAGGGCTGCCAACCAAAACTCACCGACCAGGCAAGGAGGGCATTAATCATAGAGGCAACAAAGAGACCAAAGATAAGCTTGAAGGAGCTGCAAAGCTCCACAGCGGAGATTGGAGTATCTGTCCATAAGAACACTTTAAGCCGTACACTCCACAGAGCTGGGCTTTACTTAAGAGTATTTTTTTTTATCTTTAAGCAATGGCTTTTTTTCTGGCCACTCTTCCGTAGAGACTAAAATTTAGCTTTTTGGCCATCAAGGAAAACGCTATGTCTGGCACAAACCCAACACCTCTCATCACCCTGAGAACCACATCCCCACAGTGAAGCATGGTGGTGGCAGCATCATGCTGTGGGGATGTTTTTCATCGGCAGGGACTGGGAAACTGGTCAGAATTGAAGGAATGATGGATGATGCTAAATACAGGGAAATTCTTGAAGGAAACCTGTTTCAGTCTTCCACTGGGACAGAGGTTCACCTTCCAGCAGGACAATGACCCTAAGTATACCGCTAAAGCAACACTCGAGTGGTTTAAGGGGAAACATTTAAATGTCTTGGAATGGCCTAGTCAAAGCCTAGACCTCAATCCAATTGAGAATCTCTGGTATGACTTAAAGATCATTGTACACCAGCAGGAACCCATCCAACTTGAAGGAGCTGGAGCAGTTTTGCCTTGAAGAATGGGCAAAAATCCCAGTGGCTAGATGTGCCAAGTTTATAGAGACATACCCCAAGAGACTTACAGCTGTAATTGCTGCAAAAGGTGGCTCTACAAAGTATTGACTTAGGAGGGAGGGGGGGTGAATAGTTATGCACGCTCAAGTTCTATGTTTTTTTGTCTTATTTCTTGTTTGTTTCGCAATAAAAAATATTTTGCATCTTTAAAGTGGTAGGCATGTTGTGTAAATCAAATGATACTAATTCCAGGTTTAATTCCAGGTTGTAAGGCAACAAAATAGGAAAAATGGGTGGGATAAAGTGGGATAAATACTTTCGCAAGCCGCCGTAGCTTGTCTGTCAAATCTGTGTATTGGACGGACAGGTCAAAATCACGGTACCAAACCAAAGATATGAATCTGTTCAAAGCAATCGATTTAGTGTCATCTTGATGACTATAAACTTTTATAATAACATCACCAATCTGAATAAAAAATTATGTGCAATTCCACTCAATTGTATAATGTGAAAATGCAAGCTTTGGTAAGGTAGTAACACAAACTGTCCACAGTTTAGGGAAATTGGCAGATTATAAAAAAGTTTTATGTGGCTAAATAATTCAACATGTGTGGACTGCAAATTGACCTCAAGAATCACAAACAGCTGAGCTGATGTCGTAGCTGTGTTCTCATAAGTCATCATATAATGATCATCATATCATGATAACATCCTAGAATATGGAAAGAGGAAGGAAGTGCATTTCTTGAGACAAATGTTCAAGCATCTACAGGAGTACTCACACATACATATACATAAATACACAGACCAGGCCCAGCCCCCTGGACACAGACCAGTCCCAGCCCCCAGGACACAGACCAGGCCCAGCCCCCCAGACTCAGACCAGGCCCCCAGGACACAGACCAGGCCCCCAGGACACAGACCAGGCCCCCAGGACACAGACCAGGCCCAGCCCCCAGGACACAGACCAGGCCCCCAGGACACAGACCAGGCCCCCCGGACACAGACCAGGCCCAGGCCCCAGGACACAGACCAGCCCCCCGGACACAGACCAGGCCCCCAGGACACAGACCAGGCCCAGCCCCCAGGACACAGACCAGGCCCAGCCCCCAGGACACAGACCAGCCCCCCGGACACAGACCAGGCCCCCAGGACACAGACCAGGCCCAGCCCCCAGGACACAGACCAGGCCCAGCCCCCTGGACACAGACCAGGCCCAGCCCCCCAGACTCAGACCAGGCCCCCAGGACACAGACCAGGCCCCCAGGTCACAGACCAGGCCCCCAGGACACAGACCAGGCCCAGCCCCCAGGACACAGACCAGGCCCAGCCCCCAGGACACAGACCAGGCCCCCAGGACACAGACCAGGCCCCCCGGACACAGACCAGGCCCAGGCCCCAGGACACAGACCAGCCCCCAGGACACAGACCAGGCCCCCAGGACACAAACCAGGCCCAGGCCCCCAGGACACAGACCAGGCCCAGCCCCCAGGACACAGACCAGGCCCAGCCCCCAGGACACAGACCAGGCCCCCAGGACACAGACCAGGCCCCCCGGACACAGACCAGGCCCAGGCCCCAGGACACAGACCAGCCCCCCAGACACAGACCAGGCCCCCAGGACACAGACCAGGCACAGCCCCCAGGACACAGACCAGGCCCAGCCCCCATGACACAGACCAGGCCCAGCCCCCAGGACACAGACCAGACCCCCAGGACACAGACCAGGCCCCCCGGACACAGACCAGGCCCAGGCCCCATTGAGGTTTTCAGTGAGAGTGCTTCCCAGACCAGGCCCAGACCCCATTGAGGTTTCCAGTGAGAGTGCTTCCAGGCATCAACACATCAACCCTGTCAGTTTTTGGAAGAGGTTGGCATCGGCAATTGCATCCCACATCTCATTACAAAGTGAATAATCCCACGTCTCATTACCACGTGAATAATCCCACATCTCATTACCATGTGAATAAACCCACATCTCATTACCATGTGAATAATCCCACATCTCATTACCAAGTGAATAATCCCAGATCTCATTACCAAGTGACTAAACCCACATCTCATTTCCACGTGAATAATCCCACATCTCAATACCATGTGAATAAACCCACATCTCATTACCATGTGAATAATCCCACATCTCATTACCAAGTGAATAATCCCACATCTCATTTCCACGTGAATAATCCCACATCTCATTACCAATTGAATAAACCCACATCTCATTTCCACGTGAATAATCCCACATCTCATTACCATGTGAATAATCCCAGATCTCATTACCACGTGAATAATCCCACATCTCATTACCAATTGAATAAACCCACATCTCATTACCAAGTGAATAATCCCACATCTCATTTCCACGTGAATAATCCCACATCTCATTACCAATTGAATAAACCCACATCTCATTACCATGTGAATAATCCCACATCTCATTACCAAGTGAATAATCCCACATCTCATTACCAATTGAATAAACCCACATCTCATTACCACGTGAATAATCCCAAATCTCATTAAAAAGTGAATAAACCCACATCTAATTTCCACGTGAATAATCCCACATCTCATTACCACGTGAATTAATGTCATAGGAATGACAGGTCAGTTTTTCCAACGTCAGTGTGTCATGGTACATTCTGATCCACATTTCCACTGACACAGTACCAATGTTCTTCAAATTCAATGCAAGAAGGCGTTTTAAGCACACACATACACGTAAGGGAAATCAACTTCTTTAGTTGTTTAATCTCCTTGGAAGTTTCCAAGATGATTCAATACAGATATCACTGTGTCCAAATGATATTCTGGTTAATGGCTGCAACTGATTTCAATACCGTGGACCAGTATCAGACTAATTTAGGGCATTTCCAGATCCTATGTACAGTTGAAGTCGGAAGTTTACATACACCTTAGCCAAATACATTTAAACTCAGTTTTTCACAATTCCTGACATTTAATCCTAGTAAAAATTCCCTGTTTTAGGTCAGTTAGGATCACCACTTTATTTTAAGAATGTGAAATGTCAGAATAATAGTAGAGAGAATGATTTATTTCAGCTTTTTTTTCTTTCATCACATTCCCAGTGGGTCAGAAGTTTACATACACTCAATTAGTATTTGGTAGCATTGCCTTTAAATTGTTTAAGATGGGTCAAACGTTTCGGGTAGCCTTCCACAAGCTTCCCACAATAAGTTGGGTGAAGTTTGGCCCATTCCTCCTGACAGAGTTGGTGTAACTGAGTCAGGTTTGTAGGCCTCCTTGCTCTCACGCGCTTTTTCAGTTCTGCCCACAAATGTTCTATAGGTTTGAGGTCAGGGCTTTGTGATGGCCACTCCAATACCTTGACTTTGTTGTCCTTAAGCCATTTTGCCGCAACTTTGGAAGTATGCTTGGGGTCATTGTCCATTTGGAAGACCCATTTGCGACCAAGCTTTAACATCCTGACTGATGTCTTGAGTTGTTGCTTCAATATATCCACATAATTTTCCTGCCTCATGATGCCATCTATTTTGTGAAGTGCACCATTCACTCCTGCAGCAAGGCACCTCCACAACATGATGCTGCCACCCCCGTGCTTCACGGTTGGGATGGTGTTCTTCGGCTTGCAAGCGTCCCCCTTTTTCCTCCAAACATAACGATGGTCATTATGGCCAAACAGTTCTATTTTTGTTTCATCAGACCAGAGGACATTTCTCCAAAAAGTACGATCTAGATACTTTTGTACCTGTTTCCTGTAGCATCTTCACAAGGTCCTTTGCTGTTGATCTGGGATTGATTTGCACTTTTCGCACCAAAGTACGTTCATCTCTAGGAAACAGAACGCATCTCCTTCCTGAGCGGTACGACGGCTGCATGGTCCCATGGTGTTTATACTTGCGTAATATTGTTTGTACAGATGAACGTGGTACCTTCAGGCGTTTGGAAATTGCTACCAAGGATGAATCAGACTTGTGGAGGTCTACAATTTCTTTTCTGAGGTCTTGACTGATTTCTTTTAATTTCCCCTTTATGTCAAGCAAAGAGGCACTGAGTTTTGAAGGTAGGCCTTAAAATACATCCACAGGAACTTCCTGAACAAAGTATTGAACTTCTTCAACATATCATCCTGACTGGCAGAAGGATTGCACTGAGGAGGTATGTTATACATGGATAAATGGTCATTTTTATTGTGTCTATTTTACCCCACAGCAAGAGAGGGAGGTCTTTCCATCTTTCAAGGTCGTCTGTTATATTTTTAATTAGAATGGCCATGTTAGAGGGAGTGATTTCATCTATTTAGGTTTTTACATCACTCATTATTAAATAATTGTTTAATAAATCGTCATAAATCTACACACAATACCCATAATGATAAAGTATAAACCGGTTTTTAGAAATGTATGCAAATTTATTCAAAACAAGTATTCAGACCTTTCGCTATGAGACTCGAAATTGAGCTCAGGTGCATCCTGTTTCCATTGATCATCCTTGAGATGTTTCAACAACTTGATTGGAGTCCACCTGTGGTATATTCAATTGATTGGACATGATTTGGAAAGGCACACACCTGTCTATATAAGGTCCCACAGTTGACAGTGCATGTCAGAGTAAAAACCAATCCATGAGGTCAAAGGAACTGTCCGTTGAGGTCCAAGACAGGATTGTGTCGAGGCACAGATCTGGGGAAGGATACCAACAAATGTCTGCAGCATTGAAGGTCCCCAAGAACACAGTGGCCTCCATCATTCTTAAATGGAAGAAGTTTGGAACCACAAAGACTCTTCCTAGAGCTGGCCGACCGGCCAAACTGAGCAATCGGGGGAGAAGGGCCTTGGTCAGGGAGGTGACCAAGAACCCGATGGTCACTCCGAACAGAGCTCCAGAGTTTCTCTGTGGAGATGGGAGAAACTTCCAGAAGGACAACCATCTGTCACACCCTGATTTATTTCACCTGTCTTTGTGTTTGTCTCTACCCCCCTCCAGGTGTCGCCCATCTTCTCCATTATCCCCAGTGTATTTATACTTGTGTTCTCTGTTTGTCTGTTGCCAGTTCGTCTTGTCTTGTCAGGTCTTACCAGCGTGTTTTCCTGTCTCCCTGCTTTCTCAAGTTCTGTTTCCCCGGTTCTGACCATTCTGCCTGCCCTGACCCCGAGCCTGCCTGCCGTTCTGTACCGTATTGACTCTGCCCTGGATTATGAACCTCTGCCTATCCTGACCCCGAGCCTGCCTGCCGTTCTGTACCGTATTGACTCTGCCCTGGATTATGAACCTCTGCCTATCCTGACCCCGAGCCTGCCTGCCGTTCTGTACCGTATTGACTCTGCCCTGGATTATGAACCTCTGCCTATCCTGACCCCGAGCCTGCCTGCCGTTCTGTACCGTATTGACTCTGCCCTGGATTACGGACCTCTGCCTGCCTTTGACCTGTCTTTTACCTTCGCCCTGTTTGGGTCAATAAACATCTGTGACTCTAGCTGTCTGCATCTGGGTCTTATCCTGAGTTCTGATACCATCTCTGCAGCACTCCACCAATCAGGCCTTTATGGCAGAGTGGCCAGATGGAAGCCACTCTTCCGTAAAAGGCACATGACAGCCCGCTTGGTGTTTGCCAAAAGGCACCTAAACAAGATTCACTGGTCTGATGAAACCAAGATTGAAATCTGGAGGAAACCTGGCACCATCCCTACGGTGAAGCATGGTGGTGGCAACATCATGCTGTGTGGATGTTATTCAACGGCAGGGACTGGGAGACTAGTCAGGATCGAGGGAAAGATAAACGGAGCAAAGTACAGAGAGAGATCCTTTATGAAAACCTGCTCCAGAGCGCTCAGGACCTCAGGATCACAAGTAAATGTGATATTTCAGTTTTTTATTTTTAATAAATTAGAAAACATTTCTAAAAACCTGTTTTTGCTTTGTCATTATGGGCTATTGTGTGTAGACTGATGAGGGAAAAAAACTATTTAATCAATTTTAGAATAAGACTGTAACGTAATAAAATGTGGACAAAGTCAAGGGGTTTGAATACTTTCCGACTGCACTGTATATATAAATACTACATTCTATTGTATTCTAGTCAATGCCACTGTATATACTACATTCTATTGTATTCTAGTCAATGCCACTGTATATACTACATTCTATTGTATTCTAGTCAATGCCACTGTATATACTACATTCTATTGTATTCTAGTCAATGCCTCTCCGACTGTCACTTCCTGACCGTAGAGATCCTTTTTATGTCTCTGTTTTGGTTGGTCAGGGCGTGAGTTGGGGTGGGCATTCTATGTCTGGTGTTCTATGTTGTCCTTGTGTTGTATTTCTGTGTGTTTGGCCTGATATGGTTCTCAATCAGAGGCAGCTGTCTATCATTGTCTCTGATTGAGAATCATACTCAGGTAGCCTGTTCCCACCTGTGTTTGTGGGTGGTTGTTTCCTGTTTAGTGTTTGTTTCACCTTTTAGGACTGTTCGTTTGTCGTTTTTGTTTAGTGTTGCGTATTTAATTAAAGAATATGAACACTTCCCACGCTGCACCTTGGTCCTCTTCTTCTCCTCCAGACGACAAGCGTTACACCGACATCCTAATATTTATATATTTTTTAATTCCATTCTTTTACTTTTAGATGTGGGTGTATTGTTGTGAATTGTTAGATATTACTACACTGTTGAAGCTAGGAACACAAGCATTTCGTTACACCCTTAATAACATTTGCTTAATATGTGTATGTGACCAATACAATTTGATTTGATTTACTGTCTTTGTGACAGTGTATGTTTGAAGGTTTTCCCCAATTCATCTTATAGCCAGATAATTAGCAAAAATGTGAGAGAGTTTCTAGTATAACTAATGTCCAAGAGGATGCAAAAAATGAATTCCAGAAATTATAATGAAGGAAAAACACTAAATCAAAATCAAATCAAATTTATTCATAAAGCCCTTCTTACATCAGCTGATGTCACAAAGTGCTGTACAGAAACCCAGCCTAAAACCTCAAAGAGCAAGCAATGCAGGTGTAGAAGCATGGTGGCTAGGAAAAACTCCCTAGAAAGTTTATGTGGACATCTGCTCGTCGAACATCTCATTCCAAAGTCATGGGCATTAATATGGAGTTGGTCCCCACCTTTTGCAGCCTCCATTCTTCAGGGAATGCTTTCCACTATATGTTGGAACATTTCTGCGAGGACTCCATTCAGCCACAAGAGTATTAGTGAGGTCAGGCACTGATGTTGGGCGATTAGGCCTGGCTGGCAGTCGGCGTTACAATTCATCCCAAAGTTGTTCGATGGGGATGAGGCCAGGGCTCTATGCAGGCCAGTCAAGTTCTTCCACACATCTCGACAAACCATTTCTGTATGTACCTCGCTTTGTGCATGAGTGGCATTGCCATTCTGAAACAGGAAAGGGCCTTCCCCATATTATTGCCACAAGGTTGGAAGCACAGAATCGTCTAGAATGTCATTGTAAGATATATATACCCATGTCGTCCAAAAAGCATCTGGAAGCACCTGGAAGCACCTGGCAACACCTGGAAGCACCTGGAAGCACCTGGAAACACCTGGAAACACCTGGAAACACCTGGAAACACCTGGAAGCACCTGGAAGCACCTGGAAACACCTGTATGATCATCGAGACTCTTGGAGGAATGTTATATGGAAAGATTAGTCAGAAGTAAAGCTTTTTGGACGAGATGGGTCCCATTATGTCTGGTGAAAACCAAACACTGCATTCCACAGTAAGAACCTCATACCAACGGTCAAACATGGTGGAGGTAGTGTGATGGTTAGGGGTCAAACATGGTGGAGGTAGTGTGATGGTTTGGGGTCAGCATGGTGGTGGTAGTGTGATGGTTTGGGGTCAGCATGGTGGTGGTAGTGTGATGGTTTTGGGTCAGCATGGTGGTGGTAGTGTGATGGTTTTGGGTCAGCATGGTGGTGGTAGTGTGATGGTTTGGGGATGTTTTGCTGCCTCAGGACCTGGACCACTTGCCTTAATAGAAGGAACAATGAATTTTGCTCTGTATCAGAGGATTGTGCATTTTGGATCATTGTCTTGCTGCATGACCCAGCTGCGCTTCAGCTTCAGCTCACAGACGGATGGCCTGACATTATCCTGTAGAATTAAGTCTACATGAAAATGTAAAAAAAAGCAACAAATTTGAAGTTTTAGAATGACCTAGTCAAAGTCCAAACCTAATCCCAATTGAGTTGTTGTGGCAGGACTTGAAACAAGCAGTTCATGCTTGAAAACCCACAAATGTCACTGAGTTACAGCAGTTCTGTATGGAAGAGTGGACCAAAATTCCTCCACAGCGATGTGAGAGACTGATCAACAACTACAGGAAGTCTGTTGGAGTCATTGCAGTTAAATGTGGTACAACCACTTACTGAGAGTAAGGGAGCGATTACTTTTTCACACAGGGGAAATGGGTGTTGGATAACATAGTTAATTAAATAAATAAAACAAGTCTCCATTTTCTTTGTTATTTGTAAACTCAGGTTACGTTTATCTAACATTATGTGTTGGTTGAAGATCTGATAACATTCAGTATCACAAATATGCAAAAACAGAGAAAATCAGAAAGGGGACAAATACTTTTTCATGTAGTAGTAGTCTCAGAAACAAAATTCATGAGATTAGTAATTTGCTAATCTTAGATAATATTAAAACCAGTTAATTGTAAAAATGTGTAGTAACTTTTGAGGACACAAGCTCCAGTAAACAGTACCAATATGATGAAAATATGAACATATAAAGATTTTATATGATGTATTTTCTATTCAACAAAACTGCATGAATAAGGCTTAACATTACTTATATGCATTCAAAATATAAACTCAGCATAAAAAGAAACGTCCCTTTTTCAGGACCCTGTCTTTCAAAGATCATTCGTAAAAATCTAAATAACTTCACAGATCTTCATTGTAAAGGGTTTAAACACTCTTTCCCATGCTTGTTCAATGAACCACAAACAATTAATGAATATGCACCTGTGGAACGGTCGTTAAGACACTAACAGCTTACAGACATTAGGCAATTAAGGTCAGTCACAGTTATGAAAACTTAGGACACTAAAGAGGCCTTTCTACTGACTCTGAAAAACACCAAAAGAAAGATGCCCAGGGTCCCTGCTCATCAGCGTGAACGTGCCTTAGGCATGCTGCAAGGAGGCATGAGGACTGCAGATGTGGCCAGGGCAATAAATTGCAATGTCCGTACTGTGAGACGCCTAAGACAGCGCTACAGGGAGACAGGACAGGCAGCTGATCGTTCTCGCAGTGGCAGACCACATGTAACAACACCTGCACAGGATCGGTACATCCGAACATCACACCCGCGGGACAGGTACAAGATGGCAACAACAACTACCCGAGTTACACCAGGAACGCACAATCCCTCCATCAGTGCTCAGACTGTCAGAGAGCCTGGATCTCAATTCACTGAGCACGTCTGGGACCTGTTGGATCGGAGGGTGAGGGCTAGGGCCATTCCCCCCAGAAATGTACCTGAACTTGCAGGTGCCTTGGTGGAAGAGTGGGGTAAACATCTCACAGCAAGAACTGGCAAATCTGGTGCCGTCCATGAGGAGGAGATGCACTGCAGTACTTAATGCAGCTGGTGGCCACACCAGATACTGACTGTTACTTTTGATTTGACCCCCGACTCCCCTTTGTTCAGGGACACATTATTCCATTTCTGTTAGTCACATGTCTGTGGAACTTGTTCAGTTTATGTCTCAGTTGTTGAATCTTGTTATGTTCATACAAATATTTACACATGTTAAGTTTGCTGAAAATAAACGCAGTTGACAGTGCGAGGACGTTTCTTTTTTTGCTGAGTTTAGTTTGATCAAATTATAGATTTCATTGTAAAATACATATTTGTATGTTTCGTGTTAAAGAAAATGTGCATATTTTCTAAAGGTCTCTCTTGATCCAAACGTCTGCCCCCATCGCTGTGAATGTCTCCCAGAGCTCTAGCTTCCTGAACCCATAGATGTTGTCCATCTATGACAAACAGAAAGTGTTTTTATTTTTTATTTTTTTTATCTATGAATTATTTTAGATTAATGGCTAAAAATCTATCTCTGAATGTGCTAACTTGATGAAACCACTCTGTCCTGCTGCGCTACGATGTAACGTTTGCAGGCATGTGCTTTGTCAGTGGCTGTGATGTAGGGTTCAGCCAGGAGTCGATGGACAGTCAGACGAGCGAATGAAATGGGAGGAGGGCCATCCCAGCTTCGAGTGGGATGGCCCACATCACACCGGCTCAGTGTCTGTGGGAACCAGGGCTATCGCTCAATCCAAGCCATTTCCATCTACGGTGTTCACAGATCGATTTATACTACAAAATGTTGGTTGGAACCAGAACCAGACAAGTTGTTGTGAAGATTGGGCGAGAGGTATGTCTGTTATAAAATGTGTTATGCGTTTTTGACACAAAGATCAACTGTACTAGTTGTAAATGGTCTGATCTTGTCCCATCTTGATTACTGTCTGGTAATATGGTCCAGGTGCAGAAAAAAAAGACCTATAAAAGCTGCAGCTGGCTCAAAACAAACAGAGCAGCACGCCTTGCACTGTACTGCACACACAGAACTGACATCAACAACATGCGTCATGTTTGAGCAGAAATGGACTACTTCCCTTCTGGTCTTTTTCAGAAACATTTGTGTGTTGAAAATACCTAACCACTAATATAATATAATCTAATATAATACCTAACCACTAATACAATCTAATCTAATATAATACCTAACCACTAATACAATCTAATCTAATATAATACCTAACCACTAATATAATCTAATCTAATATAATACCTAACCACTAATACAATCTAATCTAATATAATACCTAACCACTAATATAATCTAATCTAATATAATACCTAACCACTAATATAATCTAATCTAATATAATACCTAACCACTAATATAATCTAATCTAATATAATACCTAACCACTAATACAATCTAATCTAATATAATACCTAACCACTAATATAATCTAATCTAATATAATACCTAACCACTAATACAATCTAATCTAATATAATACCTAACCACTAATATAATCTAATCTAATATAATACCTAACCACTAATATAATCTAATATAATACCTAACCACTAATATAATCTAATATAATATAATACCTAACCAGTAATATAATCTAATCTAATATAATACCTAACCACTAATATAATCTAATCTAATATAATACCTAACCACTAATATAATCTAATCTAATATAATACCTAACCACTAATATAATCTAATCTAATATAATACCTAACCACTAATACAATCTAATCTAATATAATACCTAACCACTAATATAATCTAATCTAATATAATACCTAACCACTAATATAATCTAATCTAATATAATACCTAACCACTAATATAATCTAATCTAATATAATACCTAACCACTAATATAATCTAATCTAATATAATACCTAACCACTAATATAATCTAATCTAATATAATACCTAACCACTAATACAATCTATCAGCATACCCCACCAAAAACATGTCACTAAGAGATTCTTCATGGTACCCAAACCAAAAAATGATTTAAATGTGTCGCTCAGTTATGCACAGAGCCATGTCATCGTGGAATGCTCTGCCACCAGAGGTTAGTTTGCTGACGAAACAACAGTGATCACCGACAGCCTATAGGGAGGAGGTCAGAGAACTGGCAGTGTGGTGCCAGGACAACAACCTCTCCCTCAATGAGACAACCTATAGGGAGGAGGTCAGAGACCTGACAACGATGAGACAGCCTATAGGGAAGAGGTCAGAGACCTGACAACGATGAGACAGCCTATAGGGAGGTCAGAGACCTGGCAGTGTGGTGCCAGGACAACAACCTCTCCCTCAATGTGACCAAGACAAAGGAGCTGATCGTGGACTATAGGAAAAGGCGGGCCGAACAGGCCTCCATTAACATCGACAGGGCTGTAGTGGAGCGGGTCGAGAGTTTCAAGTTCCTTGGTGTCCACATCAACAACAAACTAGAATGGTCCAACACACCAAGACAGTCGTGAAGAGGGCACGACAAAGCCTTTCCCTCCAGCCGTAGTTAAGAAAGTACTGCATGCGGTGGGCTCCGTGGAAGAGATGGGAGAGGTGACATGCCTAGAAAAGTTTACAACCGCCAGGATGTTAGTAGTTACGGGCGCTGCATAGCAACCATCAAGCGTTTAAGAGCATATAGTGAGTGCCAATGCTGCCTCAGCAGTGCAATTACATTTAGGCTGAATTTTGACGCAATCATTACATCCAGACTGGTTAGTATCTAGACTGGTTAACATCTAGACTGGTTAACATCCAGACTGGTTAACATCTAGACTGGTTAACATCCAGACTGGTTAACATCTAGACTGGTTAACATCTAGACTGGTTAACATCTAGACTGGTTAACATCTAGACTGGTTAACATCCAGACTGGTTAACATCTAGACTGGTTGACATCTAGACTGGTTGACATCCAGACTGGTTAGCATCTAGACTGGTTAACATCTAGACTGGTTAACATCCAGACTGGTTAACATCCAGACTGGTTAACATCTAGACCGGTTAACATCTAGACCGGTTAACATCCAGACTGGTTAACATCCAGACTGGTTAACATCTAGACTGGTTAACATCTAGACTGGTTAACATCTAGACTGGTTAACATCCAGACTGGTTAGCATCTAGACTGGTTAACATCTAGACTGGTTAACATCTAGACTGGTTAACATCTAGACTGGTTAACATCCAGACTGGTTAACATCTAGACCGGTTAACATCCAGACTGGTTAACATCTAGACTGGTTAACATCTAGACTGGTTAACATCTAGACTGGTTAACATCTAGACCGGTTAACATCCAGACTGGTTAACATCTAGACTGGTTAACATCTAGACTGGTTAACATCTAGACCGGTTAACATCCAGACTGGTTAGCATCTAGACTGGTTAACATCCAGACTGGTTAACATCTAGACTGGTTAACATCTAGACTGGTTAACATCCAGACTGGTTAACATCTAGACCGGTTAACATCTAAACTGGTTAACATCCAGACTGGTTAACATCCAGACTGGTTAGCATCTAGACTGGTTAACATCTAGACTGGTTAACATCCAGACTGGTTAACATCCAGACTGGTTAACATCTAGACCGGTTAACATCCAGACTGGTTAGCATCTAGACTGGTTAACATCCAGACTGGTTAACATCTAGACTGGTTAACATCTAGACTGGTTAGCATCTAGACTGAAAAGACTGGTTAGCATCTAGACTGGTTAACAACCAGACAGGCTGCTGTGCTGTGTGTTGTTTCTCTCACAACCATTATCACATTATGCAGTTCAACCACACCACAACACAACACACACACAAATACACAGGGACCCCTGCTGCAGTCCTGGAAGGTCGCAGCAGGACTCTGGGGCTGAGGTTAGTGGGGTGAAGGCAGGGCCCGGGGATGACTGCGAGCAGTGTTAGCCACTTCTGGATGGGTGACAGTTAGGGTCAGAGGGTCACTTGTCTCCGCTACAGCTCTCTCTCCAGGCAGAGTGTGTGTAAGAAAGAGGCAGTCTCTCTACAGGGTTGAAGGGTTTAGAGGAAGGGTTTGATGTGGAGTCTGGAAGAGCCAAGGCATGCAGCTGGCAGAAAGAGACCTTCCTTTCCCTCCACATCCTGAGACCAGGGCCAGGGGAGCTAGTCACTCTGTAACACACACACGCACACGCACACACACACACACACACACACACACACACACACACACACACACACACACACACACACACACACACACACACACGGCTGGAGCAGGGAACAGGGAAACAAGGTGTATACTGTGATCTCAGGGCAAAGCGGGGGGGGGGGGGGGGGGGGGGGTAGCAAGCCGGGGGGGCTCTGGTTACCCCAACAGGAGGTGTGTTACCACACAGCCTCTCACTGTCGATGGAAGAAGGATGGGAGAGGGGGAGTGAGGGAGGAGGTGGAGAAGAGGTGTGGGACTGTAAGTGGGTGTGCTGCATGGAGAGAAGAAGAAGAGAAGGAGAGAAAGCGAGAAGGAGAAAAGAGGGAGAGAAGGAGAGAAGAAGAAAAGAGGGAGAGAAGGAGAGAAGAAGAAAAGAGGGAGAGAATGAGAGAAGAAGAAAAGAGGGAGAGAATGAGAGAAGAAGAAAAGAGGGAGAGAATGAGAGAAGAAGAAAAGAGGGAGAGAAAGAGAGAAGAAGAAAAGAGGGAGAGAAGGAGAAAAGAGGGAGAGAAGGAGAGAAGAAGAAAAGAGGGAGAGAAGGAGAGAAGAAGAAAAGAGGGAGAGAATGAGAGAAGAAGAAAAGAGGGAGATAAGGCGAGAAGAAGAAAAGAGAGAGATAAAGAGAGAAGAAGAAAAGAGGGAGAGAAGGAGAGAAGAAGAAAAGAGGGAGAGAAGGAGAGAACGAGAGAAGGAGAGAAGAAGGAACGTGAAGCAAAGTTTGATTCCAAACACTTATGGAGAAATTCAAAATGTCTCTTTCCCCAACAGTCTTTCATATGTGGCCTACTTTTAACACTTGATTGTTTTTTCTGTTATAAATCGACAAAACTAATGAAGGGTGTCGTGCACTGCGTCTGTTTGTAGAAGACTTTATCCTGGCAAATATGACGCTTTCCTGAAGCCTCTGGAACAAAGAAAGGTATTCAATCTCGAATTCCAAAGAAAAGGTATCAAATGAAATTGAAGCTAACAGATTTGTGTGTATTTTATTTGACAGGCACCTTGTCCATTGAGAGAAGAAGGAGTCAAAAAGGAGACAAGAAGGAGAGAAGAAGGAGAGAAGATGGAGACAAGGAGACAAGAAGGTGAGGAGGAGACAAGAAGGAAACAAGAAGGAGGCAAGAAGGAGACAAGAAGGAGACAAGGAGACAAGTAGGAGAAAAGAAGGAGAGAAGGAGAGAAGAAGGAGACAAGAAAGAGTGAAGGAGAGAAGGAGACAAGAAGGAGACAGGAAGGAGAGAAGGAGGCAACAAGAAGGAGACAAGAAAGACTGAAGGAGGGAAGGAGGAGACAAGAAGGAGACAAGAAAGAGTGAAGGAGAGAAGAAGGAGACATGAAGGAGAGAAGGAGGAGAGAAGAAGGAGAGAAGAAGGAGAGAAGAAGGAGACATGAAGGAGAGAAGGAGGAGAGAAGAAGGTCACAAGAAGGAGACGGGAAGGAGAGAAGGAGGAGAGAAGAAGGAGAGAAGAAGGAGACATGAAGGAGAGAAGGAGGAGAGAAGAAGGTCACAAGAAGGAGACGGGAAGGAGAGAAGGAGGCATCAAGAAGGAGACAAGAAAGAGTGAAAGAGAGAAGGAAACAAGATGGAAACAAGAAGGAGACAAGAAGGACCCAATAAGGAGACAAGAAAGAGTGAAGGAGAGACGAAGGAGACAAGAAGGAGACAAGAAAGAGTGAAGTAGAGAAGAAGGAGACAAGAAGGAGACAAGGAGCCAAGAAGGAGTGAAGGAGAGATGGAGGCAAGAAGGAGAGAAAAAGGAGACAAGTATGAGATTGAATCAAAGTTTGATTCCAAACACTTATGGAGAAATTCAAAATGCCTCTTTCCCCAACAGTCTTTCATATGTGGCCTACTTTTAACACTTGATTGTTTTTTCTGTTATAAATCGACAAAACTCATGAAGGGTGTCGTGCACTGCGTCTGTTTGTAGAAGACTTTATCCTGGCAAATATGACGCTTTCCTGAAGCCTCTGGAACAAAGAAAGGTATTCAATCTCGAATTCCAAAGAAAAGGTATCAAATGAAACAGATTTGTGTGTATTTTATTTGACAGGCACCTTCTGCATTGATCAACGTTGCGTGGCAGATTTGGCCAGCCGGCTACATTTTAATTGTAGTCCCCATGAATTTACTGCACGGTCGGAACTAGAAGCACGAGCATTTCGCTACACTCGCATTAACATCTGCTAACCACGTGTGTGTGACCAATCAAATTTGATTTGAAGGTATTGAACAGAACATTCCGGAAGTGGCAGTACCAACTCCAACACATTGTTGTGGGCCATATGTGACAGTACCAACTCCAACACATTGTTGTGGCCCATATGTGACAGTACCAACTCCAACACATTGTTGTGACCCATATGTGACAGTACCAACTCCAACACATTGTTGTGGGCCATATGTGACAGTACCAACTCCAACACATTGTTGTGGCCCATATGTGACAGTACCAACTCCAACACATTGTTGTGACCCATATGTGACAGTACCAACTCCAACACATTGTTGTGGCCCATATGTGACAGTACCAACTCCAACACATTGTTGTGGCCCATATGTGACAGTACCAACTCCAACACATTGTTGTGGCCCATATGTGACAGTACCAACTCCAACACATTGTTGTGGCCCATATGTGACAGTACCAACTCCAACACATTGTTGTGACCCATATGTGACAGTACCAACTCCAACACATTGTTGTGGCCCATATGTGACAGTACCAACTCCAACACATTGTTGTGACCCATATGTGACAGTACCAACTCCAACACATTGTTGTGACCCATATGTGACAGTACCAACTCCAACACATTGTTGTGGCCCATATGTGACAGTACCAACTCCAACACATTGTTGTGACCCATATGTGACAGTACCAACTCCAACACATTGTTGTGACCCATATGTGACAGTACCAACTCCAACACATTGTTGTGGGCCATATGTGACAGTACCAACTCCAACACATTGTTGTGGCCCATATGTGACAGTACCAACTCCAACACATTGTTGTGGCCCATATGTGACAGTACCAACTCCAACACATTGTTGTGACCCATATGTGACAGTACCAACTCCAACACATTGTTGTGGCCCATATGTGACAGTACCAACTCCAACACATTGTTGTGACCCATATGTGACAGTACCAACTCCAACACATTGTTGTGACCCATATGTGACAGTACCAACTCCAACACATTGTTGTGGCCCATATGTGACAGTACCAACTCCAACACATTGTTGTGACCCATATGTGACAGTACCAACTCCAACACATTGTTGTGACCCATATGTGACAGTACCAACTCCAACACATTGTTGTGACCCATATGTGACAGTACCAACTCCAACACATTGTTGTGGCCCATATGTGACAGTACCAACTCCAACACATTGTTGTGACCCATATGTGACAGTACCAACTCCAACACATTGTTGTGACCCATATGTGACAGTACCAACTCCAACACATTGTTGTGACCCATATGTGACAGTACCAACTCCAACACATTGTTGTGACCCATATGTGACAGTACCAACTCCAACACATTGTTGTGACCCATATGTGACAGTACCAACTCCAACACATTGTTGTGACCCATATGTGACAGTACCAACTCCAACACATTGTTGTGGCCCATATGTGACAGTACCAACTCCAACACATTGTTGTGGCCCATATGTGACAGTACCAACTCCAACACATTGTTGTGACCCATATGTGACAGTACCAACTCCAACACATTGCTGTGACCCATATGTGACAGTACCAACTCCAACACATTGTTGTGGCCCATATGTGACAGTACCAACTCCAACACATTGTTGTGGCCCATATGTGACAGTACCAACTCCAACACATTGCTGTGACCCATATGTGACAGTACCAACTCCAACACATTGTTGTGGCCCATATGTGACAGTACCAACTCCAACACATTGTTGTGGCCCATATGTGACAGTACCAACTCCAACACATTGTTGTGGCCCATATGTGACAGTACCAACTCCAACACATTGTTGTGGCCCATATGTGACAGTACCAACTCCAACACATTGTTGTGACCCATATGTGACAGTACCAACTCCAACACATTGCTGTGACCCATATGTGACAGTACCAACTCCAACACATTGTTGTGGCCCATATGTGACAGTACCAACTCCAACACATTGTTGTGGCCCATATGTGACAGTACCAACTCCAACACATTGTTGTGACCCATATGTGACAGTACCAACTCCAACACATTGTTGTGACCCATATGTCCATGTTGAGGTTAAGGGTCATCAAGCTGACAACGTTCGAATCAACACCTGAAGGTCCCAAACTCAACGGGGATAAAATGACCCAAACAAAAACCCTTCTCAGGCCAGGTTGGGGAGAAACTACCCGCCTCAGTCTCAACAGCTGTGTTCCAAATGGTGCCCTATTCCCTTTATAGTGCACTACTTTGACCGGGGCCCATAGGTGAAGTTCACTACTTTTGACCAGGGCCCAGAGGGAATAAGGTGCACTACTTTTAACCAGGGCCCACAGGGAATAGGGTGCACTACTTTAGACCAGGGCCCAGAGGGAATAGGGTGCACTACTTTAGACCAGGGCCCAGAGGGAATAGGGTTCACTACTTTAGACCAGGGCCAAGAGGGAATAGGGCCCACTACTTTAGACCAGGGCCCAGAGGTAATAGGGTGCACTACTTTAGACCAGGGTCCAGAGGTAATAGGGGACGTATCCACACTACTTTAGACCAGGGTCCATAGGTAATAGGGGACGTGTATCCACACTACTTTAGACCAGGGTCCAGAGGTAATAGGGGACGTATCCACACTACTTTAGACCAGGGCCCAGAGGTAATAGGGTTCACTACTTTAGACCAGGGCCTATAGGGAATAGGGTCCACTACTTTAGACCAGGACCCAGAGGGAATAGGGGCCACTACTTTAGACCAGGACCCAGAGGGAATAGGGGCCACTACTTTAGACCAGGGCCCAGAGGGAATAGGGGCCACTACTTTAGACCAGGGCCCAGAGGGAATAGGGTGAACTACTTTAGACCAGGGCCCATAGGGAATAGGGTGAACTACTTTAGACCAGGGCCCATAGGGAATAGGGTGAACTACTTTAGACCAGGGCCCATAGGGAATAGGGTGAACTACTTTAGACCAGGGCCCATAGGGAATAGGGTGAACTACTTTAGACCAGGGCCCAGAGGGAATAGGGTGAACTACTTTAGACCAGGGCCCATAGGGAATAGGGTGAACTACTTTAGACCAGGGCCCATAGGGAATAGGGTGAACTACTTTAGACCAGGGTGCAGAGGGAATAGGGTTCACTACTTTAGACCAGGGCCCAGAGGGAATAGGGCCCACTACTTTAGACCAGGACCCAGAGGGAATAGGGGCCACTACTTTAGACCAGGACCCAGAGGGAATAGGGTGAACTACTTTAGACCAGGGTCCAGAGGGAATAGGGGCCACTACTTTAGACCAGGGCCCAGAGGGAATAGGGCCCACTACTTTAGACCAGGACCCAGAGGGAATAGGGTTCAATACTTTAGACCAGGGCCCATAGGGAATAGGGGCCACTACTTTAGACCAGGGCCCATAGGGAATAGGGGCCACTACTTTAGACCAGGACCCAGAGGGAATAGGGGCCACTACTTTAGACCAGGGCCCAGAGGGAATAGGGTTCACTACTTTAGACCAGGGCCCAGAGGGAATAGGGTCCACTACTTTAGACCAGGGCCCAGAGGGTAGGTCACTACTTTAGACCAGGGCCCAGAGGGAATAGGGGCCACTACTTTAGCCGAGGGCCCATTGGGAATAGGGTGAACTACTTTAGACCAGGGTGCAGAGGGAATAGGGGCCACTACTTTAGACCAGGGTGCAGAGGGAATAGGGGCCACTACTTTAGACCAGGGTGCAGAGGGAATAGGGGCCACTACTTTAGACCAGGGTGCAGAGGGAATAGGGGCCACTACTTTAGACCAGGGTGCAGAGGGAATAGGGGCCACTACTTTAGACCAGGGCCCACAGGGAATAGGGTGCACTACTTTAGACCAGGGTGCAGAGGGAATAGGGGCCACTACTTTAGACCAGGGCCCACAGGGAATAGGGTGCACTACTTTAGACCAGGGTGCAGAGGGAATAGGGTGAACTACTTTAGACCAGGGCCCATAGGGAATAGGGTGCACTACTTTAGACCAGGGTGCAGAGGGAATAGGGGCCACTACTTTAGACCAGGGTGCAGAGGGAATAGGGTGAACTACTTTAGACCAGGACCCATAGGGAA
Source organism: Salvelinus namaycush (assembly GCF_016432855.1). Lineage (NCBI taxonomy): Eukaryota > Metazoa > Chordata > Actinopteri > Salmoniformes > Salmonidae > Salvelinus > Salvelinus namaycush. The sequence goes on along the minus strand of NW_024061357.1, from coordinate 106,673 downwards.
TAGGGGCCACTACTTTAGACCAGGGCCCATAGGGAATAGGGGCCACTACTTTAGACCAGGGCCCAGAGGGAATAGGGTGCACTACTTTAGACCAGGGTGCAGAGGGAATAGGGTGAACTACTTTAGACCAGGGCCCATAGGGAATAGGGTGCACTACTTTAGACCAGGGTGCAGAGGGAATAGGGGCCACTACTTTAGACCAGGGTGCAGAGGGAATAGGGTGAACTACTTTAGACCAGGACCCATAGGGAATAGGGGCCACTACTTTAGACCAGGGCCCATAGGGAATAGGGTGAACTACTTTAGACCAGGGTGCAGAGGGAATAGGGGCCACTACTTTAGACCAGGGCCCATAGGGAATAGGGGCCACTACTTTAGACCAGGGCCCATAGGGAATAGGGGCCACTACTTTAGACCAGGGCCCAGAGGGAATAGGGTGCACTACTTTAGACCAGGGTGCAGAGGGAATAGGGTGAACTACTTTAGACCAGGACCCATAGGGAATAGGGGCCACTACTTTAGACCAGGGCCCATAGGGAATAGGAGCCACTACTTTAGACCAGGGCCCAGAGGGAATAGGGTTCACTACTTTAGACCAGGACCCAGAGGGAATAGGGTGCACTACTTTAGACCAGGGTGCAGAGGGAATAGGGCCCACTACTTTAGACCAGGACCCAGAGGGAATAGGGTTCACTACTTTAGACCAGGGCCCATAGGGAATAGGGGCCACTACTTTAGACCAGGGCCCATAGGGAATAGGGGCCACTACTTTAGACCAGGACCCAGAGGGAATAGGGGCCACTACTTTAGACCAGGACCCAGAGGGAATAGGGGCCACTACTTTAGACCAGGACCCAGAGGGAATAGGGGCCACTACTTTAGCCGAGGGCCCAGAGGGAATAGGGTTCACTACTTTAGACCAGGGCCCAGAGGGAATAGGGGCCACTACTTTAGCCGAGGGCCCATTGGGAATAGGGTGAACTACTTTAGACCAGGGTGCAGAGGGAATAGGGGCCACTACTTTAGACCAGGGTGCAGAGGGAATAGGGGCCACTACTTTAGACCAGGGTGCAGAGGGAATAGGGGCCACTACTTTAGACCAGGGCCCACAGGGAATAGGGTGCACTACTTTAGACCAGGGTGCAGAGGGAATAGGGGCCACTACTTTAGACCAGGGCCCACAGGGAATAGGGTGCACTACTTTAGACCAGGGTGCAGAGGGAATAGGGTGAACTACTTTAGACCAGGGCCCATAGGGAATAGGGCCCACTACTTTAGACCAGGGTGCAGAGGGAATAGGGTGAACTACTTTAGACCAGGACCCATAGGGAATAGGGGCCACTACTTTAGACCAGGGCCCATAGGGAATAGGGGCCACTACTTTAGACCAGGGCCCAGAGGGAATAGGGTTCACTACTTTAGACCAGGACCCAGAGGGAATAGGGTTCACTACTTTAGACCAGGGTGCAGAGGGAATAGGGTGCCTCACAGTTTCATGCAGAACAGGAGATACTAATGGAAATGCTTTTGGTTCCGTTGTCACGCCCTGACCTTAGATGTCTCTGTTTTTCTATATATTTTGGTTAGGTCAGGGTGTGACTAGGGTGGGTACGCTAGTTTTGTATGTCTATGGGTTTTGTATGTCTAGAGTTTTTGTATGTCTAGGGGTTTTGTATGTCTAGGGTTTTTGTATGTTAGGGGTGTTGTATCTCTAGGGGTTTTGTATGTTTATGTTGGCCTGATATGGTTCCCAATCAGAGACAGCTGTTTATCGTTGTCTCTGATTGGGGATCATATTTAGGTAGCCATTTTCCTCTTTTGTGTTGTGGGATCTTGTCTACGTTGAGTTGCCTGAGTGCATACCTGTAGCTTCACGTTTCGTTGGTTGTTTATTGTTTTGATTGGTGAGTTTCAGTTCATTAAAATTATGTGGAACTCTACTCACGCTGCGCCTTGGTCCCATCTTTACGACGAGCGTGACATCCGATGGTCCGACAGACGCAAACTGTATCCAGCAGAAACACAGTAACTTTTTCCCAACTTGAAAAATACAAAAGACACGCCAGGGCACATGGCCAGATATGATCAGAGAGGGCACAGGGCCAGATATGATCAGAGATGGCACAGGGCCAGATATGATCAGAGAGGGCACAGGGCCAGATATGATCAGAGAGGGCACAGGGCCAGATATGATCAGAGAGGGCACAGGGCCAGATATGATCAGAGAGGGCACAGGGACAGATATGATCAGAGAGGGCACAGGGACAGATATGATCAGAGATGGCACAGGGCCAGATATGATCAGAGAGGGCACAGGGACAGATATGATCAGAGAGGGCACAGGGCCAGATATGATCAGAGAGGGCACAGGGCCAGATATGATCAGAGAGGGCACAGGGACAGATATGATCAGAGAGGGCACAGGGACAGATATGATCAGAGAGGGCACAGGGACAGATATGATCAGAGAGGGCACAGGGACAGATATGATCAGAGAGGGCACAGGGCCAGATGTGATCAGAGAGGGCACAGGGACAGATATGATCAGAGAGGGCACAGGGCCAGATATGATCAGAGAGGGCACAGGGCCAGATGTGATCAGAGAGGGCACAGGGCCAGATATGATCAGAGAGAGCACAGGGCCAGATGTGATCAGAGAGGGCACAGGGCCAGATATGATCAGAGAGTGCACAGGGCCAGATATGATCAGAGAGGGCACAGGGCCAGATGTGATCAGAGAGGGCACAGGGCCAGATATGATCAGAGAGGGCACAGGGCCAGATATGATCAGAGAGGGCACAGGGCCAGATGTGATCAGAGAGGGCACAGGGCCAGATATGATCAGAGAGGGCACAGGGCCAGATATGATCAGAGAGAGCACAGGGCCAGATGTGATCAGAGAGGGCACAGGGCCAGATATGATCAGAGAGGGCACAGGGCCAGATATGATCAGAGAGGGCACAGGGCCAGATATGATCAGAGAGGGCACAGGGCCAGATATGATCAGAGAGGGCACAGGGCCAGATATGATCAGAGATGGCACAGGGCCAGATATGATCAGAGAGGGCACAGGGACAGATATGATCAGAGAGGGCACAGGGCCAGATATGATCAGAGAGGGCACAGGGCCAGATATGATCAGAGAGGGCACAGGGCCAGATATGATCAGAGAGGGCACAGGGCCAGATATGATCAGAGAGGGCACAGGGCCAGATATGATCAGAGAGGGCACAGGGCCAGATCTCTCATTAGGGTATTTTGTTAGTGTCTAGAAGAGAGTCAATCAGCTCTTTAAAAATCAAGCTTCAACTGTTCAGAGCTGCCCTTCGTAATGTCATTAAAAACCCACATGGACTACGATAGAATCGATGTCCATGTCCTGGTGTAGTACATTCGGGAGCAGCTTTGTAATGTAATTTACTCGAGCTCTGGGAAAGGTCATTGTTTTTGAACCAGGAATGGTCACATTTCTTACCATGGAGCTGTCCAAAATCACGGCTGGCATGAAGGAAGTGGAAATCCGCCCACTCCCACGCTTCACAGGATTCTGAGAACCCTTTATGAATGGGCGAGAGGCAGGATAACTTGAGCCCGTTGCTCCTTGCGCCTGGTGCAGGCTTCCGACAGATGGAGAACCTACACTCGATCCATAGCAGGGACGAAAGGTTGCCGACGTCGACGTCGAAATCGTAGAAGTAGGCACTGCGGCCGCGGACACAGGCACCCCCAGCGACAAAGGTACAGGAAGACCAGGCTCCTGGACGGCTAACCTATTTTGTTGTTTGTATCCACTCTGGGTCTCTCGTTGGGAGTGTAGACTGCTTTGCGGGAGGCCGCAGTCTTCGGCTTCCACGGCTCGTGACATGCGACCATCGTTGATTGCCTTGCCTCTCTTGCTGTGCTCCTTCGACTCCACTATCAGATGGGGGAGCTCAAGGCAACACCGGTCAGTCGGATATATCAACAAACGATAAGCCGGAGATGCATCCAATAAGCGCAAAAGCCGTCTAGCCAACGGTATAGAAAGTGTAAACATTCAACTCTGCGTTTTTCCCCAGTTTCTTACATAGGCCGGCAACCTGCATGATCAAGGAAGCCACCTCAAGCCTATAAACCTCGGCAAGTAAACAATTGCCGCATTAGAACTCTGAGTGATACCGTTTGTCCCGAAACAAAGCGTAGTAGATACGGCTCCTACAGAGCTGGAACCGTTCATTTACTTCTCCAGACAAAGAGGGCTCCATTGCAAAACTCATCTGGTACCAACTTCGTTAGCTTGATAGCTAGCAGCTTAGCATCTCTGTCAAGCAGGCTTCAACCTGTCTGTTAATAGGGATTACGGGACAAGAAAGTTCGGTATTCGTATTTAATGAATTAGTGGTTTTGTTTTCATCAAAAATAACAAACACAGTGTTTTCCAGCGTACAATGTTCAGATGTGCACTCCGATGATGTATGAATCTGGAGCTGCTTCTTCTTGTTTTTAGCTGACAGGAGTGAAACCCGGCGTGGTCGTTGGCTGCAATAGCCCATCCATGACAAGGACTGGCGAGTTGTGCTTTCCGAGCTTCCGTTCTGCACACCACTGTTGTACTGCACCGTTATTTTCTTGTATGTGGCCTGCCTGTTAAATTGCAAAAATTCTTGATATTCTCCTTCGACCGCTCTCATCAATGAGCTGTTTTCCCCCACAGGACTGCCACTGACTGGATGTTTTTTGTTTGTCACACCATTCTTGGTAAAACTCTAAACACCGTCGTGCGTGAAAAGCCCAGGAGGTCATCCATTTCTGAGGTACTGGAATGGCCGCCCCTTGCACCGACGATCATACCACGCTCAAAGTCGCTTAGGTCACTAGTTTTTCCCCATTCTAACGTTCAATCAAACAGTAACTAAATGCCTCAATGCCTGTCTGCCTGTTTTATATAGCAAGTCACAGCCATGTGACTCACATGGAGCGAACCATTATCGTGAATGGGGGTGGTGTACCTAATAAACTGTCCGGTGAGCGTATATCTACTCTATCCAAAATTGTATTCACAGTGAAAAAAAGGCCATGGCTTTTTGTAAATCATTCAGCTATAGAGAAACACAAGGTTATGTTCTTGTATTCAATGCAATAGCAGGGTATAACACACAGAAACAGTTTCATTGCAAAAGTAAGATTAAAGCCAGGATTCAATCTGATCCCCCCTTTTCGGCTATTTTAAATGTTCCTGTGTATGCACTTCATATGTCGGCTCAATTGGAAATGAGCTTTACACCTGTTACCTACACCTGTTATGTGAACCTGCCGCTGTTCGGATTGAATACCGGCCAACGTTGTCTCAACAGTGTGTTTCAGCACCTTGGACAGCCCAGGCTGGTGTGAAAGACCAGACAGGTCAGGCTGATGTGAAAGACCAGACAGGCCAGGCTGGTGTGAAAGACCAGACAGACCAGGCTGGTGTGAAAGACCAGACAGGTCAGGCTGGTGTGAAAGATCAGACAGGTCAGGCTGATGTGAAAGACCAGACAGGCCAGGCTGGTGTGAAAGACCAGACAGGTCAGGCTGGTGTGAAAGACCAGACAGGTCAGGCTGGTGTGAAAGACCAGACAGGTCAGGCTGATGTGAAAGACCAGACAGGCCAGGCTGGTGTGAAAGACCAGACAGGTCAAGCTGGTGTGAAAGACCAGACAGGTCAGGCTGATGTGAAAGACCAGACAGGCCAGGCTGGTGTGAAAGACCAGACAGACCAGGCTGGTGTGAAAGACCAGACAGGCCAGGCTGGTGTGAAAGACCAGACAGGCCAGGCTGGTGTGAAAGACCAGACAGGTCAAGCTGGTGTGAAAGACCAGACAGGTCAGGCTGGTGTGAAAGACCAGACAGGCCAGGCTGATGTGAAAGACCAGACAGGCCAGGCTGATGTGAAAACCAGACAGGCCAGGCTGATGTGAAAGACCAGACAGGCCAGGCTGATGTGACAGACCAGACAGGCCAGGCTGATGTGAAAGACCAGACAGGCCAGGCTGGTGTGAAAGACCAGACAGGCCAGGCTGATGTGCACCTGTCGATTGAGGAGTGTCAATGATCACTTGTCATAGTGTTGGGTTAAACCTACACCTAATATTATGCTAACCTAGAATACCTAATTAATTACAGTTGATAATTGCTTAAAGAAAACAAATTGTTTTATATCTTTACAGTGGGACACGTAGACCTTGGTCTACATAGTAGGCTAATGAATTGGTTATTGGCTTGTTGGAATGATAAATTGTTATTTTGGCTGGGGAAGATTTTGCAGGCTGCTTAAAGAAATAAGTTTAAGCTAAAATAAATTAAACAAATTACATTCCTTCTAGTGAAGTGGCTTACTTGAGTTTTTCCCGTTTTGGTAGGGATTCCACTCGAAAACCTCCATCTGTTTTGTCCTTAAGACAAAAATTGGATTACCAGGCATGGGCTACTCGTTATCAATTGGCCTGTAATGAGTTGTACTGTAGGCTAACTTTAGGGCATTGGTGTTTATTTCTAAGCTGGCTTTACTAGGAAGCAGGGGTCAGGAGTTTCCGTTTGGCACACGAGGCAATATCTCAGTGAATGAAGACTTGAGAGAAGGGAAGAGAAGCTCCTCGGAACTGACAGAGAATTGGAATTTGGAACCTGGGCTTGGAATTTGGAACCTTTAGAAGGTTGAGAAGATGGAACAGCTGGCACCACTGAGACATCCTGTGAAGATAGCGAACATTCCGTGGAGGAATAATAACCTGAGTCAGGTATACAAGGAGCCTCCTCTGTCGGAACAGGCGGAGACTGTCATCGGAGTTTACCTGTTGCTGATAGGTGGGTGGGTGCTGAATGTAAATTAGCAGACTATACTTTAGCTCGCAGTTAACTCTGTAATGAAAAGGGCTATGCAAATTAAATGCATTATTATTAATATTGTGTGGTTGAATGCTATTGAGATAGAAGTATAAATGTACTGTACATTTCAGATAATACACATTGTCAATATCCAAATGTGAACAATGTAGTTTACATATAGAAATCAGCACTCTGAATTTTTTTATATCTATTTTTTTAAACAGAATCAAAAGTATCTGTTTGTGTTTGGAAATTGCAGTTCAGTTTGTATGTAGCCTACTTTGCAAATTACATAAAAATATACATTTTCAAGATATATTTTGGATGCAAACGCAGGAACTATTTTTAAGTATTGTGAAGTTTATTTATATGTATTCCTATGACAAGCAGAAACAGGAAATAGTGAATGAAGTGCTCCATTTTGATAGGTCAAGGACAAGAACAGTCATCTTGAATCCGCCGGCAACTCATCTGGCTAATGGCTGATATAACCAAGTAGCTGTTATCTTGAATCCATCGGCCACTCATCTGGCTAATGGCTGATATAACCAAGTAGCTGTTATCTTGAATCCACCAGCCACTCATCTGGCTAATGGCTGATATAACCAAGTAGCTGTTATCTTGAATCCACTGGCCACTCATCTGGCTAATGGCTGATATAACCAAGTAGCTGTTATCTTGAATCCACCGGCCACTCATCTGGCTAATGGCTGATATAACCAAGTAGCTGTTATCTTGAATCCACCGGCCACTCATCTGGCTAATGGCTGATATAACCAAGTAGCTGTTATCTTGAATCCACTGGCCACTCATCTGGCTAATGGCTGATATAACCAAGTAGCTGTTATCTTGAATCCACCAGCCACTCATCTGGCTAATGGCTGATATAACCAAGTAGCTGTTATCTTGAATCCACTGGCCACTCATCTGGCTAATGGCTGATATAACCAAGTAGCTGTTATCTTGAATCCACCAGCCTCTCATCTGGCTATTGGCTGATATAGCCAAGTAGCTATTGTATAAGTGGCCATCATACCACAGCCCGATCTTCTGAGCTACCGGTATGCCTAACGTGACCCAGTCTACTGAGTCAAAGAGTATGTCTCACTGATAAAGAGCGTTCAGAATGTATTCAGACCACTTGACTTTTTCCACATTTTGTGACATTACAGCCTTATTCTAAAAAAGTTTTTTTTTATCCTCATCAAGACTACACACAACACCCCATAATGACAAAGTAAAAACAGTTGTTTAATTTGTTTTTGAAAATGTATAAAAAATTAATAAATAGAAATTTCACCTTTACATACAGTGCCTTGTGAAAGTATTCATCCCCCTCTGCGTTTTTCGTATTTTGTTGCATTACAACCTGTAATTTAAATTGATGTTTATTTGGATTTCATGTAATGGACATACACAAAATAGTCCAAATTGGTGAAGTGAAATTAAAAAAAGAACTTAAGATCCCACAAACACAAAAGGGAAATGGCTACCTAAATATGATCCCCAATCAGAGACAACGATAAACAGCTGTCTCTGATTGGGAACCATATCAGGCCAAGATAGACATACAAAAAACCCTAGATGACCCACCCTAGTCACTATCACGCCCCAACCAACACGGAGAAAAAACAGCTTACTATGGTCAGGGCGTGACACTGGAGCAGTTTTGCCTTGAAGAATGGGCAAATTTCCTAGTGGCTAGATATGCCAAGCTTATAGAGATATACCCCAAGAGACTTATGCATTTTAAGTTTGTTCACAGAGTGTATTTAACACCAAGGAATCGTTTTACAATGAAATTAGCCCCAAGTCCCAACTATTCACTGTATCCCCTAAATCAGGTAGGCACATTCCTTCACATGATGTGGGAGTGCCCCTGCAGTTAAATGCTCCTGGGACAACGTTACAAAATTCATTTTAAAGTGCATGTTACTTAACGATGATAGCTCCTTGAATCTCTCAATATCAGAGACGGTTACTGATGGGGAGGTTGGGGTGGAGGGAGTCATGTTGGATGGGTGGGGTTAGGGGAGGTTGGGGTGGAGGGAGTCATGTTGGATGGGTGGGGTTAGGGGAGGTTGGGGTGGAGGGAGTCATGTTGGATGGGTGGGGTTAGGGGAGGTTGGGGTGGAGGGAGACATGTTGGATGGGTGGGGTTAGGGGAGGTTGGGGTGGAGGGAGTCATGTTGGATGGGTGGGGTTAAGGGAGGTTGGGGTGGAGGGAGACATGTTGGATGGGTGGGGTTAGGGGAGGTTGGGGTGGAGGGAGACATGTTGGATGGGTGGAGTTAGGGGAGGTTGGGGTGAAGGGAGACATGTTGGATGGGTGGGGTTAGGGGAGGTTGGGGTGGAGGGAGACATGTTGGATGGGTGGGGTTAGGGGAGGTTGGGGTGGAGGGAGACATGTTGGATGGGTGGGGTTAGGGGAGGTTGGGGTGGAGGGAGTCATGTTGGATGGGTGGGGTTAAGGGAGGTTGGGGTGGAGGGAGACATGTTGGATGGGTGGGGTTAGGGGAGGTTGGGGTGGAGGGAGTCATGTTGGATGGGTGGGGTTAAGGGAGGTTGGGGTGGAGGGAGACATGTTGGATGGGTGGGGTTAGGGGAGGTTGGGGTGGAGGGAGACATGTTGGATGGGTGGAGTTAGGGGAGGTTGGGGTGGAGGGAGACATGTTGGATGGGTGGGGTTAGGGGAGGTTGGGGTGGAGGGAGACATGTTGGATGGGTGGGGTTAGGGGAGGTTGGGGTGGAGGGAGACATGTTGGATGGGTGGGGTTAGGGGAGGTTGGGGTGGAGGGAGACATGTTGGATGGGTGGGGTTAGGGGAGGTTGGGGTGGAGGGAGTCATGTTGGATGGGTGGGGTTAGGGGAGGTTGGGGTGGAGGGAGACATGTTGGATGGGTGGGGTTAGGGGAGGTGGGGGGAGGGAGACATGTTGGATGGGTGGGGTTAAGGGAGGTTGGGGTGGAGGGAGTCATGTTGGATGGGTGGGGTTAGGGGAGGTTGGGGTGGAGGGAGTCATGTTGGATGGGTGGGGTTAGGGGAGGTTGGGGTGGAGGGAGACATGTTGGATGGGTGGGGTTAGGGGAGGTTGGGGTGGAGGGAGACATGTTGGATGGGTGGGGTTAGGGGAGGTTGGGGTGGAGGGAGTCATGTTGGATGGGTGGGGTTAGGGGAGGTTGGGGTGGAGGGAGACATGTTGGATGGGTGGGGTTAGGGGAGGTTGGGGTGGAGGGAGTCATGTTGGATGGGTGGGGTTAGGGGAGGTTGGGGTGGAGGGAGTCATGTTGGATGGGTGGGGTTAAGGGAGGTTGGGGGTGGAGGGAGACATGTTGGATGGGTGGGGTTAAGGGAGGTTGGGGTGGAGGGAGTCATGTTGGATGGGTGGGGTTAGGGGAGGTTGGGGTGGAGGGAGTCATGTTGGATGGGTGGGGTTAAGGGAGGTTGGGGTGGAGGGAGTCATGTTGGATGGGTGGGGTTAGGGGAGGTTGGGGCTGGAGGGAGTCATGTTGGATGGGTGGGGTTAGGGGAGGTTGGGGTGGAGCGAGACATGTTGGATGGGTGGGGTTAGGGGAGGTTGGGGTGGAGGGAGACATGTTGGATGGGTGGGGTTAGGGGAGGTTGGGGTGGAGGGAGACATGTTGGATGGGTGGGGTTAAGGGAGGTTGGGGTGGAGGGAGACATGTTGGATGGGTGGGGTTAAGGGAGGTTGGGGTGGAGGGAGACATGTTGGATGGGTGGGGTTAGGGGAGGTTGGGGTGGAGGGAGACATGTTGGATGGGTGGGGTTAGGGGAGGTGGGTGGAGGGAGACATGTTGGATGGGTGGGGTTAAGGGAGGTTGGGGTGGAGGGAGACATGTTGGATGGGTGGAGTTAGGGGAGGTTGGGGTGGAGGGAGTCATGTTGGATGGGTAGGGTTAGGGGAGGTTGGGGCTGGAGGGAGTCATGTTGGATGGGTGGGGTTAGGGGAGGTTGGGGCTGGAGGGAGTCATGTTGGATGGGTGGAGTTAGGGGAGGTTGGGGTGGAGGGAGACATGTTGGATGGGTGGGGTTAGGGAGGTTGGGGTGGAGGGAGACATGTTGGATGGGTGGGGTTAGGGAGGTGGGGGTGGAGGGAGACATGTTGGATGGGTGGGGTTAGGGGAGGTTGGGCTGGAGGGAGTCATGTTGGATGGGTGGGGTTAGGGGAGGTTGGGGTGGAGGGAGACATGTTGGATGGGTGGGGTTAGGGGAGGTTGGGGTGGAGGGAGACATGTTGGATGGGTGGGGTTAGGGGAGGTTGGGGTGGAGGGAGACATGTTGGATGGGTGGGGTTAGGGGAGGTTGGGGTGGAGGGAGACATGTTGGATGGGTGGGGTTAGGGGAGGTTGGGGTGGAGGGAGACATGTTGGATGGGTGGGGTTAGGGGAGGTTGGGGTGGAGGGAGTCATGTTGGATGGGTGGGGTTAGGGGAGGTTGGGGTGGAGGGAGACATGTTGGATGGGTGGGGTTAGGGGAGGTGGGGGTGGAGGGAGTCATGTTGGATGGGTGGGGTTAAGGGAGGTTGGGGTGGAGGGAGTCATGTTGGATGGGTGGGGTTAGGGGAGGTTGGGGTGGAGGGAGTCATGTTGGATGGGTGGGGTTAGGGGAGGTGGGGGGAGGGAGACATGTTAGATGGGTGGGGTTAAGGGAGGTTGGGGTGGAGGGAGACATGTTGGATGGGTGGGGTTAGGGGAGGTTGGGGTGGAGGGAGACATGTTGGATGGGTGGGGTTAGGGGAGGTGGGGGGAGGGAGACATGTTGGATGAGTGGGGTTAGGGGAGGTTGGGGTGGAGGGAGTCATGTTGGATGGGTGGGGTTAGGGGAGGTTGGGGTGGAGGGAGACATGTTGGATGGGTGGGGTTAGGGGAGGTGGGGGGAGGGAGACATGTTGGATGGGTGGGGTTAGTGGAGGTTGGGGTGGAGGGAGACATGTTGGATGGGTGGGGTTAGGGGAGGTTGGGGTGGAGGGAGACATGTTGGATGGGTGGGGTTAGGGGAGGTTGGGGTGGAGGGAGTCATGTTGGATGGGTGGGGTTAGGGGAGGTGGGGGGAGGGAGACATGTTGGATGGGTGGGGTTAGGGGAGGTTGGGGTGGAGGGAGACATGTTGGATGGGTGGGGTTAGGGGAGGTTGGGGTGGAGGGAGTCATGTTGGATGGGTGGGGTTAGGGGAGGTGGGGGGAGGGAGACATGTTGGATGGGTGGGGTTAGGGGAGGTTGGGGTGGAGGGAGACATGTTGGATGGGTGGGGTTAGGGGAGGTTGGGGTGGAGGGAGTCATGTTGGATGGGTGGGGTTAGGGGAGGTTGGGGTGGGGGGAGACATGTTGGATGGGTGGGGTTAGGGGAGGTGGGGGGAGGGAGACATGTTGGATGGGTGGGGTTAGGGGAGGTTGGGGCTGGAGGGAGTCATGTTGGATGGGTGGGGTTAGGGGAGGTTGGGGCTGGAGGGAGTCATGTTGGATGGGTGGGGTTAAGGGAGGTTGGGGTGGAGGGAGTCATGTTGGATGGGTGGGGTTAGGGGAGGTTGGGGTGGAGGGAGACATGTTGGATGGGTGGGGTTAAGGGAGGTTGGGGTGGAGGGAGTCATGTTGGATGGGTGGGGTTAGGGGAGGTTGGGGTGGAGGGAGACATGTTGGATGGGTGGGGTTAGGGGAGGTTGGGGGTGGAGGGAGACATGTTGGATGGGTGGGGTTAGGGGAGGTTGGGGGAGGGAGACATGTTGGATGGGTGGGGTTAGGGGAGGTTGGGGGAGGGAGACATGTTGGATGGGTGGGGTTAGGGGAGGTTGGGGTGGAGGGAGACATGTTGGATGGGTGGGGTTAGGGGAGGTGGGGGGAGGGAGACATGTTGGATGGGTGGGGTTAGGGGAGGTTGGGGTGGAGGGAGACATGTTGGATGGGTGGGGTTAGGGGAGGTTGGGGTGGAGGGAGACATGTTGGATGGGTGGGGTTAGGGGAGGTTGGGGTGGAGGGAGACATGTTGGATGGGTGGGGTTAAGGGAGGTTGGGGTGGAGGGAGTCATGTTGGATGGGTGGGGTTAAGGGAGGTTGGGGTGGAGGGAGTCATGTTGGATGGGTGGGGTTAGGGGAGGTTGGGGTGGAGGGAGTCATGTTGGATGGGTGGGGTTAGGGGAGGTTGGGGTGGAGGGAGACATGTTGGATGGGTGGGGTTAGGGGAGGTTGGGGTGGAGGGAGTCATGTTGGATGGGTGGGGTTAAGGGAGGTTGGGGTGGAGGGAGTCATGTTGGATGGGTGGGGTTAAGGGAGGTTGGGGTGGAGGGAGTCATGTTGGATGGGTGGGGTTAGGGGAGGTTGGGGTGGAGGGAGACATGTTGGATGGGTGGGGTTAAGGGAGGTTGGGGTGGAGGGAGTCATGTTGGATGGGTGGGGTTAAGGGAGGTTGGGGTGGAGGGAGTCATGTTGGATGGGTGGGGTTAGGGGAGGTTGGGGTGGAGGGAGACATGTTGGATGGGTGGGGTTAGGGGAGGTTGGGGTGGAGGGAGTCATGTTGGATGGGTGGGGTTAAGGGAGGTTGGGGTGGAGGGAGTCATGTTGGATGGGTGGGGTTAAGGGAGGTTGGGGTGGAGGGAGTCATGTTGGATGGGTGGGGTTAGGGGAGGTTGGGGTGGAGGGAGACATGTTGGATGGGTGGGGTTAAGGGAGGTTGGGGTGGAGGGAGACATGTTGGATGGGTGGGGTTAGGGGAGGTTGGGGTGGAGGGAGACATGTTGGATGGGTGGGGTTAGGGGAGGTTGGGGTGGAGGGAGACATGTTGGATGGGTGGGGTTAGGGGAGGTTGGGGTGGAGGGAGTCATGTTGGATGGGTGGGGTTAGGGGAGGTTGGGGTGGAGGGAGACATGTTGGATGGGTGGGGTTAGGGGAGGTGGGGGGAGGGAGACATGTTGGATGGGTGGGGTTAGGGGAGGTTGGGGCTGGAGGGAGTCATGTTGGATGGGTGGGGTTAGGGGAGGTTGGGGCTGGAGGGAGTCATGTTGGATGGGTGGGGTTAAGGGAGGTTGGGGTGGAGGGAGTCATGTTGGATGGGTGGGGTTAGGGGAGGTTGGGGTGGAGGGAGACATGTTGGATGGGTGGGGTTAAGGGAGGTTGGGGTGGAGGGAGTCATGTTGGATGGGTGGGGTTAGGGGAGGTTGGGGTGGAGGGAGACATGTTGGATGGGTGGGGTTAGGGGAGGTTGGGGCTGGAGGGAGACATGTTGGATGGGTGGGGTTAGGGGAGGTTGGGGGAGGGAGACATGTTGGATGGGTGGGGTTAGGGGAGGTTGGGGGAGGGAGACATGTTGGATGGGTGGGGTTAGGGGAGGTTGGGGTGGAGGGAGACATGTTGGATGGGTGGGGTTAGGGGAGGTGGGGGGAGGGAGACATGTTGGATGGGTGGGGTTAGGGAGGTTGGGGTGGAGGGAGACATGTTGGATGGGTGGGGTTAGGGGAGGTTGGGGTGGAGGGAGACATGTTGGATGGGTGGGGTTAGGGGAGGTTGGGGTGGAGGGAGACATGTTGGATGGGTGGGGTTAAGGGAGGTTGGGGTGGAGGGAGTCATGTTGGATGGGTGGGGTTAAGGGAGGTTGGGGTGGAGGGAGTCATGTTGGATGGGTGGGGTTAGGGGAGGTTGGGGTGGAGGGAGTCATGTTGGATGGGTGGGGTTAGGGGAGGTTGGGGTGGAGGGAGACATGTTGGATGGGTGGGGTTAGGGGAGGTTGGGGTGGAGGGAGTCATGTTGGATGGGTGGGGTTAAGGGAGGTTGGGGTGGAGGGAGTCATGTTGGATGGGTGGGGTTAAGGGAGGTTGGGGTGGAGGGAGTCATGTTGGATGGGTGGGGTTAGGGGAGGTTGGGGTGGAGGGAGACATGTTGGATGGGTGGGGTTAGGGGAGATGGGGGTGGAGGGAGTCATGTTGGATGGGTGGGGTTAAGGGAGGTTGGGGTGGAGGGAGTCATGTTGGATGGGTGGGGTTAGGGGAGGTTGGGGTGGAGGGAGTCATGTTGGATGGGTGGGGTTAGGGGAGGTGGGGGGAGGGAGACATGTTAGATGGGTGGTGTTAAGGGAGGTTGGGGTGGAGGGAGACATGTTGGATGGGTGGGGTTAGGGGAGGTTGGGGTGGAGGGAGACATGTTGGATGGGTGGGGTTAGGGGAGGTGGGGGGAGGGAGACATGTTGGATGAGTGGGGTTAGGGGAGGTTGGGGTGGAGGGAGTCATGTTGGAGGGGGGGGGTTAGGGGAGGTTGGGGTGGAGGGAGACATGTTGGATGGGTGGGGTTAGGGGAGGTGGGGGGAGGGAGACATGTTGGATGGGTGGGGTTAGGGGAGGTTGGGGTGGAGGGAGACATGTTGGATGGGTGGGGTTAGGGGAGGTTGGGGTGGAGGAAGACATGTTGGATGGGTGGGGTTAGGGGAGGTTGGGGTGGAGGGAGTCATGTTGGATGGGTGGGGTTAGGGGAGGTGGGGGGAGGGAGACATGTTGGATGGGTGGGGTTAGGGGAGGTTGGGGTGGAGGGAGACATGTTGGATGGGTGGGGTTAGGGGAGGTTGGGGTGGAGGGAGTCATGTTGGATGGGTGGGGTTAGGGGAGGTGGGGGGAGGGAGACATGTTGGATGGGTGGGGTTAGGGGAGGTTGGGGTGGAGGGAGACATGTTGGATGGGTGGGGTTAGGGGAGGTTGGGGTGGAGGGAGTCATGTTGGATGGGTGGGGTTAGGGGAGGTTGGGGTGGAGGTAGACATGTTGGATGGGTGGGGTTAGGGGAGGTGGGGGGAGGGAGACATGTTGGATGGGTGGGGTTAGGGGAGGTTGGGGCTGGAGGGAGTCATGTTGGATGGGTGGGGTTAGGGGAGGTTGGGGCTGGAGGGAGTCATGTTGGATGGGTGGGGTTAAGGGAGGTTGGGGTGGAGGGAGTCATGTTGGATGGGTGGGGTTAGGGGAGGTTGGGGTGGAGGGAGACAAGTTGGATGGGTGGGGTTAAGGGAGGTTGGGGTGGAGGGAGTCATGTTGGATGGGTGGGGTTAGGGGAGGTTGGGGTGGAGGGAGACATGTTGGATGGGTGGGGTTAGGGGAGGTTGGGGGTGGAGGGAGACATGTTGGATGGGTGGGGTTAGGGGAGGTTGGGGGAGGGAGACATGTTGGATGGGTGGGGTTAGGGGAGGTTGGGGGAGGGAGACATGTTGGATGGGTGGGGTTAGGGGAGGTTGGGGTGGAGGGAGACATGTTGGATGGGTGGGGTTAGGGGAGGTGGGGGGAGGGAGACATGTTGGATGGGTGGGGTTAGGGGAGGTTGGGGTGGAGGGAGACATGTTGGATGGGTGGGGTTAGGGGAGGTTGGGGTGGAGGGAGACATGTTGGATGGGTGGGGTTAGGGGAGGTTGGGGTGGAGGGAGACATGTTGGATGGGTGGGGTTAAGGGAGGTT
Source organism: Salvelinus namaycush (assembly GCF_016432855.1). NCBI lineage: Eukaryota > Metazoa > Chordata > Actinopteri > Salmoniformes > Salmonidae > Salvelinus > Salvelinus namaycush. Next base: position 90,393 of record NW_024061357.1, on the reverse strand, counting down.
GGGGTGGAGGGAGTCATGTTGGATGGGTGGGGTTAAGGGAGGTTGGGGTGGAGGGAGTCATGTTGGATGGGTGGGGTTAGGGGAGGTTGGGGTGGAGGGAGTCATGTTGGATGGGTGGGGTTAGGGGAGGTTGGGGTGGAGGGAGACATGTTGGATGGGTGGGGTTAGGGGAGGTTGGGGTGGAGGGAGTCATGTTGGATGGGTGGGGTTAAGGGAGGTTGGGGTGGAGGGAGTCATGTTGGATGGGTGGGGTTAAGGGAGGTTGGGGTGGAGGGAGTCATGTTGGATGGGTGGGGTTAGGGGAGGTTGGGGTGGAGGGAGACATGTTGGATGGGTGGGGTTAAGGGAGGTTGGGGTGGAGGGAGTCATGTTGGATGGGTGGGGTTAAGGGAGGTTGGGGTGGAGGGAGTCATGTTGGATGGGTGGGGTTAGGGGAGGTTGGGGTGGAGGGAGACATGTTGGATGGGTGGGGTTAGGGGAGGTTGGGGTGGAGGGAGTCATGTTGGATGGGTGGGGTTAAGGGAGGTTGGGGTGGAGGGAGTCATGTTGGATGGGTGGGGTTAAGGGAGGTTGGGGTGGAGGGAGTCATGTTGGATGGGTGGGGTTAGGGGAGGTTGGGGTGGAGGGAGACATGTTGGATGGGTGGGGTTAAGGGAGGTTGGGGTGGAGGGAGACATGTTGGATGGGTGGGGTTAGGGGAGGTTGGGGTGGAGGGAGACATGTTGGATGGGTGGGGTTAGGGGAGGTTGGGGTGGAGGGAGACATGTTGGATGGGTGGGGTTAGGGGAGGTTGGGGTGGAGGGAGTCATGTTGGATGGGTGGGGTTAGGGGAGGTTGGGGTGGAGGGAGACATGTTGGATGGGTGGGGTTAGGGGAGGTGGGGGGAGGGAGACATGTTGGATGGGTGGGGTTAGGGGAGGTTGGGGCTGGAGGGAGTCATGTTGGATGGGTGGGGTTAGGGGAGGTTGGGGCTGGAGGGAGTCATGTTGGATGGGTGGGGTTAAGGGAGGTTGGGGTGGAGGGAGTCATGTTGGATGGGTGGGGTTAGGGGAGGTTGGGGTGGAGGGAGACATGTTGGATGGGTGGGGTTAAGGGAGGTTGGGGTGGAGGGAGTCATGTTGGATGGGTGGGGTTAGGGGAGGTTGGGGTGGAGGGAGACGTGTTGGATGGGTGGGGTTAGGGGAGGTTGGGGGTGGAGGGAGACATGTTGGATGGGTGGGGTTAGGGGAGGTTGGGGGAGGGAGACATGTTGGATGGGTGGGGTTAGGGGAGGTTGGGGGAGGGAGACATGTTGGATGGGTGGGGTTAGGGGAGGTTGGGGTGGAGGGAGACATGTTGGATGGGTGGGGTTAGGGGAGGTGGGGGGAGGGAGACATGTTGGATGGGTGGGGTTAGGGGAGGTTGGGGTGGAGGGAGACATGTTGGATGGGTGGGGTTAGGGGAGGTTGGGGTGGAGGGAGACATGTTGGATGGGTGGGGTTAGGGGAGGTTGGGGTGGAGGGAGACATGTTGGATGGGTGGGGTTAAGGGAGGTTGGGGTGGAGGGAGTCATGTTGGATGGGTGGGGTTAAGGGAGGTTGGGGTGGAGGGAGTCATGTTGGATGGGTGGGGTTAGGGGAGGTTGGGGTGGAGGGAGTCATGTTGGATGGGTGGGGTTAGGGGAGGTTGGGGTGGAGGGAGACATGTTGGATGGGTGGGGTTAGGGGAGGTTGGGGTGGAGGGAGTCATGTTGGATGGGTGGGGTTAAGGGAGGTTGGGGTGGAGGGAGTCATGTTGGATGGGTGGGGTTAAGGGAGGTTGGGGTGGAGGGAGTCATGTTGGATGGGTGGGGTTAGGGGAGGTTGGGGTGGAGGGAGACATGTTGGATGGGTGGGGTTAAGGGAGGTTGGGGTGGAGGGAGTCATGTTGGATGGGTGGGGTTAAGGGAGGTTGGGGTGGAGGGAGTCATGTTGGATGGGTGGGGTTAGGGGAGGTTGGGGTGGAGGGAGACATGTTGGATGGGTGGGGTTAAGGGAGGTTGGGGTGGAAGGAGTCATGTTGGATGGGTGGGGTTAAGGGAGGTTGGGGTGGAGGGAGTCATGTTGGATGGGTGGGGTTAAGGGAGGTTGGGGTGGAGGGAGTCATGTTGGATGGGTGGGGTTAGGGGAGGTTGGGGTGGAGGGAGACATGTTGGATGGGTGGGGTTAAGGGAGGTTGGGGTGGAGGGAGACATGTTGGATGGGTGGGGTTAGGGGAGGTTGGGGTGGAGGGAGACATGTTGGATGGGTGGGGTTAGGGGAGGTTGGGGTGGAGGGAGTCATGTTGGATGGGTGGGGTTAAGGGAGGTTGGGGTGGAGGGAGTCATGTTGGATGGGTGGGGTTAGGGGAGGTTGGGGTGGAGGGAGTCATGTTGGATGGGTGGGGTTAGGGGAGGTTGGGGGTGGAGGGAGACATGTTGGATGGGTGGGGTTAAGGGAGGTTGGGGTGGAGGGAGACATGTTGGATGGGTGGGGTTAGGGGAGGTTGGGGTGGAGGGAGACATGTTGGATGGGTGGGGTTAGGGGAGGTTGGGGTGGAGGGAGACATGTTGGATGGGTGGGGTTAGGGGAGGTTGGGGTGGAGGGAGTCATGTTGGATGGGTGGGGTTAAGGGAGGTTGGGGTGGAGGGAGTCATGTTGGATGGGTGGGGTTAAGGGAGGTTGGGGGTGGAGGGAGACATGTTGGATGGGTGGGGTTAAGGGAGGTTGGGGTGGAGGGAGACATGTTGGATGGGTGGGGTTAGGGGAGGTTGGGGTGGAGGGAGACATGTTGGATGGGTGGGGTTAGGGGAGGTTGGGGGAGGCTCACTTTTGTTATCTTTTTTTCTCTCTTTACATACTCGATGTGTTGTTATGTTTTGACTCTGTGATCCGAGCGAACTATTAAATGATATCAATTTGTGCATTGTGCATGTAGTATAAAGATTTGGTCACAAAAAAAGGGGTATGTCTCTCACCTAAGTCAACTGGTCAAGTACCTTTGTAGCCCTCTCTCTCCACCTCTCTAGGGGACGTGTAACCCTACGGCTGTGAGGCTCATGATCGGGTATGAGTGGAATGCTTTGAACGGTTGACCTTTGATCCTGTAACACCTTAAATGCCATCCCGGGAGGTGCAGGACCTCTAAATCTTTAAATAGAGACTTAAAAGAACAGGTGTGAATGGAAGCCATGCTGAGAAAAAAAAGAATTTGCTACTGAGATAATTACTAATATTAGTTTTATTTGCACCTGAGCTTTCCCCCTGAAAACAATTATCAGATATGATATTTTTCTGAATTGCTTCAGTAGGCCTATATCTGAATTTGTGTCTTGTATGTGGAATGTTTCAGTGAGTTTGTATGTCTCATCTCTTCTCCAGGTTGGCTGTCGTTGTTTGGCAACAGTCTAGTGATATTGGTGTTGTACAGACAGAGGGCCTCCCTGCTGCCAACAGACTTCCTCACGTTAAACCTGGCCATCTCGGACGCTAGCATCTCCATGTTCGGGTACTCCAGAGGGATCTTGGACATCTTTAACCTCTTCGGAGATGACGGCTTTTGGATCACCTGGATCTGGACCTGCCAGGTTAAGAGATACAACTTGATTGGTTGATTGATTGGTTGATTAGGTGGTTGGTTGCTTGGTTGGATAGTTGGTTGGTCAGTGCTATCCGGGATCTTTGGGACGTCCCTATCCTAAACGTACGGAAGACTATTAGGGCCAAGTAAAGGGGAATAAACAAACTGCCAAGGTTGGTGGTACTTGTATTATTATTGTTGTTTGCATGATAGTACTTTAAAAAAAGCGACAATATTTCCAGAATAAAGTGGCAATAACTAGAAAATAAAGTTGAAATTAAATTTTGTGAAAAAATGTCAATTTTTCTAGAATAAAGTGCCAATATTTCTAGAATGAACTCGAAATTTTAATTTCGAGAATAAAGACAAAATATTGAGAATAAAGTCTCAGTTATATTTTAAGATTTAAGTAGGGGATTTGGTTAAGCATGTCTTCTTGGCTTCCTGTTGCTATGAAACGCCTCAGTTAGATGACCTGGTGAAACTATACTTTAGAATTGGCTTTAGTAAGAAGGAAATCCTTTCTCTTTTATTATATTTATTTGACCTTTATCTAACTAGGAAAGTCAGTTAAGAACAAATTCTTATTTTCAATGACGGCCTAGGAACAGTGGGTTAACTGCCTTGTTCAGGGGCAGAACGACAGATGGACCCCCTTTTAGTGCATAAAATAGCCATATTATTATTAGGTATTAGGACCTGGAACAGAATGAGCCGTGGTTGCATACATAGGTAGAGACGGGCGGGTTGTGTGTGTATGCAGGTGTGTGCGTGTGTGTGTGTGTGTGTGTGTGTGTGGGGGGGGGGTTGCAAAAAGTGGGGGCAAAATAAACAAATGACCATCGAAACTAATGAGCTGATCTGATACACTTGTTCAAACAGGCGTCACTGCTTACTCACGCTTATCAATATAGGGATCTAATAACTCTCACACACACACACACACACACACACACACACACACACACACACACACACACACACACACACACACACACACACACACACACACACACACACACACACACACACACACACACACAGAAACTGACACACACACACACACACCGAGTTTCCCCCTGGCAATTTCAGACCATAGGAATAAACTCTTCTAAAGACCATGGTGCATTCTTGCCACTGTCACTGAACGCTGCGTAGCCTAGGTAACTATTAACGGCTGTATCCGTGGTGATTTACTAACAGTAGTATTTTACCCCTTATTAAGGCAGCTATCCTTCTAACGACTATTGGCCAGTTGGCTACGTCAGCACACCCAACATAACTCATTATCTTGGGATCCTTGAGACCGGGGGCTATGCGTGTGCATGTCAATTCTCTACAACACCTCTATTTTACAGCCCATTATAAAACCTGTAGCAGCTCACTAGATCGAGTACCCTAATTTGTAGGCTAACTTGTAGGCTAACTTGTAGGCTAACTTGTAGGCTAACTTGTACCCTAACTTGTAGGCTAACTTGTAGGCTAACTTGTACCCTAACTTGTAGGCTAACTTGTACCCTAACTTGTACCCTAACTTGTACCCTAACTTGTAGGCTAACTTGTAGGCTAACTTGTAGGCTAACTTGTAGGCTAACTTGTACCCTAACTTGTAGGCTAACTTGTAGGCTAACTTGTACCCTAACTTGTAGGCTAACTTGTACCCTAACTTGTACCCTAACTTGTACCCTAACTTGTAGGCTAACTTGTAGGCTAACTTGTAGGCTAACTTGTAGGCTAACTTGTACCCTAACTTGTACCCTAACTTGTAGGCTAACTTGTAGGCTAACTTGTAGGCCAACTTGTAGGCTAACTTGTACCCTAACTTGTAGGCTGATGGTACGTTTTAGTGGGTAAGTGAAAGTCAATTATCTATCCAACGGCTGAGGGAGCATGGGCTATTACACAAGTGTCTGTAGGAGAAGAGGAAACTCACTGCATCTCCAGTGCTAGAGGCGTCACTACAGACCCTGGTTCGATTCCAGGCTGTATCACAACCGGGCCGCGATTGGGAGTCCCGTAGGGCGGCGCACAATTGGCCCAGCGTCGTCCGAGTTAGGGTTTGGCCCGGGCGGTAGGCCGTCATTGTAAATAAGAATTTTTTCTTAAACCTACTTGCCCTAGTTCAATACAAATTGCGTAAACCAAGCTAATCTGAGGCACTGTTTGAATATATGCTAATTTAGTCACTGGTCTACCTTTTTAGAGGCTGTTAGGTTATAATAATGGAACCTAAAATTACTGTCTTAGAGGGGGCTTTAACCAAAACCTAGGCCCCCTGCTCAGTGGCAAGGTCCATGATAGGGGTTTTGGGGGGGGGGGGGCAGCCCGACAGGACCCACAATCCTTTTCCACGCTATCCGTGACCTACAGTCACAAGATAATAAGCATAGACCTGTAAGTCTACTTCATTGGAAGTGTAGCGTATGTTAAACACCATGCCGTTACGCACAAGTTTGTAAGTTAGCATTTTGTTTCGACATATAGGCTGCTGGCTTAGCTGTTCCTCTCTCATTTACTATGCACGGTGTCGGCATACGCAGGAGTGAGACGATAACATTGTTGCGAAATTCGAAGGGCGCCATGTCCGCACGCAACTTCACGTCTCTTCACAGTCTGACAACGCACCGTTGCTGTTATAATGGTATTGCTTTGGGGATACCGTGTGTGTGTGTGTGTGTGTGTGTGTGTGTGTGTGTGTGTGTGTGTGTGTGTGTGTGTGTGTGTGTGTGTGTGTGTGTGTGTGTGTGTGTGTGTGTGTGTGCGTGTGTGTGTGTGTGTGTGTGTGTGTGCGTGTGTGTGTGTATTAGCCCCCCCAACCCACCTGTCTCTATACCTATGTACGGAACCACACGGGTGTGGCTGAAATAGCCAAATCCCCTAATTTGAAAGGTGTGTCCACATACTTTTGTATATGTAGTGCATTATCTCAAAATGTAGTCTGAACACGGTGGAAGGACATTGATCATTTGAAATTTAAGAGGGACATTACACTATACACCACTTGAAAACGCATATTCATGAATATTCAACTGAATATTCATGTTTGGACATACAAAATTACCATAAATTGTAAAACATGTACCTCGGTCCTCATTTTAACAATGCTTACCTACCTATAAAATCCAATGAAGCTGACCTAAAATAATGAATGTAATATTGTTGAGATTAGTAAAAAATGCTATGTCTTTTCAAATTTGATCGCATGCTCTTCGGATTGTATAAGGCGCCAAAGTACCTTTCAACGATAAATGATTTATTCTATATTGGTCAAGATACTCATGATGGTTTTAGACCCGTGATTGAGGGGGGCTTGGAGTCTAGAGTAAAGTACCTGTGCTATTTTATATTCCTCTTTCTAGAAGAGTCCAAATGAGTCCTAGGCTGAGCTAGACTAGGGCTCACCTGGAAAGAGCCAGAGTGAAGGAAGCCATTTCCTAATGTCTTGGACCAATCCAGAGTGAAGGGTGTCCATTTCCTAATGTATTGGACCAATCCAGAGGGAAGGGTGTCCATTTCCTAATGTATTGGACCAATCCAGAGTGAAGGGTGTCCATTTCCTAATGTCTTGGACCAATCCAGAGTGAAGGGTGTCCCTTTCCTAATGTATTGGACCAATCCAGAGGGAAGGGAGTCCCTTTCCTAATGTATTGGACCAATCCAGAGGGAAGGGTGTCCATTTCCTAATGTCTTGGCCCAATCCGGAGTAAAGGGAGTCAATTTTCTAATGTCTTGGACCAATCCAGAGTGAAGGGAGTCCCTTTCCTAATGTATTGGACCAATCCAGAGGGAAGGGAGTCCCTTTCCTAATGTATTGGACCAATCCAGAGGGAAGGGTGTCCATTTCCTAATGTATTGGACCAATCCAGAGGGAAGGGTGTCCATTTCCTAATGTCTTGGCCCAATCCGGAGTAAAGGGAGTCAATTTTCGAATGTCTTGGCCCAATCCAGAGTGAAGGGTGTCCATTTTCTAATGTCTTGGCCCAATCCGGAGTAAAGGGAGTCAATTTTCTAATGTCTTGGCCCAATCCGGAGTAAAGGGAGTCAATTTTCTAATGTCTTGGCCCAATCCGGAGTAAAGGGAGTCAATTTTCTAATGTCTTGGCCCAATCCGGAGTAAAGGGAGTCAATTTTCTAATGTCTTGGCCCAATCTAGATGAATGCAGTGAAGGAGTAGTAAGTGGAAATAGAGTGAGAAGGGGGATTAAGACTAGGACTAGTATTCATGTGGGTAGGAGGTTAATCTGTAATCAGATTATGGCTGTGGACCTTGGGGCCAGGGTTCCTGTACCATCTGTCAACAATCACACACTCATGGGAATCTGGTAGCCTGGTCCCAGATCTGTTTGTTTTGCCAACAACCGTGGTTGTTGCAACAGCGCAAACAGATCTGGGACCAGTTAAGAATTTGGGGATTCCATCTGAAAAACCATTAGGCAATATAATATGTTTAGGCAAGTACAGACAACAACGTTGGTGTCGTGTCTGTAGAGTGAACAGAACTGGAATTACAGGATTCTTTTACCTCAGATCAGTGTTGGAAAATAACGGCTGTGAGTCCATAAGAAAGAAAACCTTCAAAATACAACATTTTCAGTATGAAATCTTCAGTATGAAATACAGATCTTAACATTTGAATGTTTTCTGAGGCACAGACATATGTAATTGAGCCCATTGTTGTGAGTGTGCCGTCAACCGTTAAGTGACTTCTCAGGCTTCTGTGTTTATCTGAGCAGAGCTTAGAGGTAAGAGGTAGATGATTGTGGACTACAGAAAAAGGAGGACCGTGCACGCTCCCCATTCTCATCGACGGGGCTGTAGTGGAGCAGGTTGAGAGCTTCAAGTTCCTTGGTGTCCACATCACCAACAAACTATCATGATCCAAACACACCAAGACAGTTGTGAAGAGGGTACGACAAAGCCTATTCCCCCCCAGGAGAAAAGATTTGGCATGGGTCCTCAGATCCTCAAACGGTTCTACAGCTACACCATCGAGAGCATCTTGACCGGTTGCATCACTGCCTGGTACGACAACTGCTCGGCCTCCGACCGCAAGGCACGACAGAGGGTAGTGCGTACGGCCCAGTACATCACTGGGGCCAAGCTTCCTGCCATCCAGGACCTCTATACCAGGCGGTGTCAGAGGAGGGCCCTAAAAATTGTCAAAGACTCCAGCCACCCCAGTCATATACTGTTCTTTCTGATATTGCATGGCAAGCGGTACCGGAGCGTCAAGTCTAGGTCCAAAAGGCTTCTTAACAGCTTCTACCCCAAGCCATAAGACTCAATTACCTCAACTAACCGGTGCCCCCGCACATTGACTCTATACCGGTACCCCCTGTATTTAGCCTCGCTACTGTTATTTTGTTGTTGCTCCTTAATAAAAAATAAATAAAAATGTTCTTTTTTTTTTTTACCTCCATTTTTGTTGTTGTAAAAAAACACTTTTTTTCTTAAAACTGCATTGTTAGTTAAGGGTTTGTAAGTAAGCATTTCACGGTAAGGTCTATCTATACCTGTTGTATTTGGCAGATGTGTCAAATAAAATTTGATTTGATTTTTGGATTTGATTTTAAGAGGTTGTTTGCTGTTTTTGATGTAGACACACATGGCTCGTGCATTATCCCACTGAGAGATCAGGTTAACACCTGGGCTTTACCTGCCCTGAACTATAGGTAGACTACAGGTATTCTACATGTTGCTAACCACCATGTACTCACTTCCTAAGCCATGATGACAGAATGTTGTCACAACATAATACACACTCCACTGTCAGAGTAGGTTCACATTAGCCTGGTCCCAGATCTGTTGGTGATAACGCCTGCCAGAGTAGGTTCACATTAGCCTGGTCCCAGATCTGTTGTTGATAACGCCTGCCAGAGTAAGTTCACATTAGCCTGGTCCCAGATCTGTTGGTGACAACGCCTGCCAGAGTAGGTTCACATTAGCCTGGTCCCAGATCTGTTGGTGATAACGCCTGCCAGAGTAGGTTCACATTAGCCTGGTCCCAGATCTGTTGGTGATAACGCCTGCCAGAGTAGGTTCACATTAGCCTGGTCCCAGATCTGTTGGTGACAACGCCTGCCAGAGTTGTCAAGAGAGCACAAATAGATCTGGGATCAGGCTATTTTCAAATATGTCTCCGCCTGAAATAACGAACGCAAAGCAAGCTTAATATCTCAACATTTTGTTACAACGTTAACTATTTCATTTCCTGCTGCATTGGTATAACCGGAGCCAAATCTACTTGAACTATATATTTCTTATATATATATATTTGTTTGCCTGCCTCTGCTCCTCTCTCCCAGAGGGTTTTAACTCGCGACTGAAATAAATGTCATACTTGGTTGGTACTTTAGGAATTTCTGACTGCTTATTTATCTTAGTGAAGGTTAGCCCGTGGTCAAGGCCTGATATCCTGCTAGCTACTCTGTGAGAGGACCCTCTGTGAGAGGACCCTCTGTGAGAGGACCCTCTGTGAGAGGACCCTCTGTGAGATTTGGGACCTACAACAACATTGGTGTAACAATAACAGCCTCAGTACCAGTCACGGGCTGTGTCTGAAATGACCTGTGTAGAGAACTACTTTTCACCAGGGCCCACATAGGGTACATAGTAGTTCAGTATACAGGGAATACAGGTGCCATTTTGGGATCCAGTCTCCCTAACGTTATGAGAGAGTCTAAAGCTCAGAAGCGGAGATATAGAGATATAACCAGGGCTGTAGCTATATGTGTTATAATTAGGTTCGTGAGCAAAAGGAAGCGAGAAGGGAGGCTTCCACACCCTTGTTCTAGACAAAAAGCCTTACTTAATTATCTCACCTCTCCGCCATCGCTGTTTTCTCAGGTTTTTAAGGGGAGGAGAGAAAAATATTGGGATAGGAAGAATTCCCCTCTCTTGTGTCTTTAGAGAGATGTGGAGGAAAGTAAAGTAGAGACGGAGGGAGGGAGGGAGGGAGGGAGGGAGGGAGCAAACAGAGAAAAAGAGAGTGTGTGAGAGAGAGAGAGAGCGAGAGAGGGTAAGTGGAGTGAGTGATGAGAGTGAGACAGAAAGAGAGAAGTTGAGGGAAGGAGAGAGGGAGGGAGCAAACAGAGAAAAAGAGAGTGTGTGAGAGAGAGGGAGAGAGAGAGAGAGAGAGAGAGAGACAGAGAGAGAGAGGGAGAGAGAGAGAGAGAGCGACAGAGAGAGAGAGAGAGAGAGAGAGAGAGAGAGAGGGAGAGAGAGAGAGAGGGTAAGTGGAGTGAGTGAGAGAGTGAGACAGAAAGAGAGAAATTGAGGGAAGGAGAGAGGGAGGAAGGGAGGGAGCGAGACAGGCATGTGAGAAGTATTAGCAGATTACTGCATCAGAGAACGTGAAGGGACATGAACAGAAGTATTAGCAGATTACTGCATCAGAGAGCGTGACGGGACATGAACAGAACAGGTACACGTGGGACATTCCACCCGTCTCTGAGTGGCTCCGCCAGGATGGGGACGTGGCGAGACCCTTTGGAGCTATTTAGAAGAGGACTTCAAGTTTGGGGTCAATTCCATTTCTGAAATTCCAATTTATAGTTTACTTCCTGAAATGACTGAATTGAAATGGAATTGACCCTGGAGGACATAAGCAGAGAGGATGCGGCTTCAACTGTACAGTATGATACTGTAGGCCTAGATGTCTGACCCAGGTTGAGGTACAGAGAATACTTTGGTACACAAATGGTCCTAAAGCAGAGTTCCAATAGTAGACAATAGTCGCAAATTATTCCTTGATCAACTATAAGCCTACAGAGATATTGGCTCCAGGCAGGCTTGGTTTGCCATCGTTCGACCATCCTGACTTACAGATCACATTCTGTTTCTCTGAAAACACATTAGTCAGTTGGTTTCACAAAGCCTGGGTTAGAGTTAAGGGTGTTCTGGCATAACCACACGTTCAAGGAAAGCCTGGAAGGAAAGTTCAGAAAAAGCCGGGAAGGAAAGTGCAAAAAAAGCCTGGAAATTATTTTAAGGTTAAAAGAGGCAGACAGGGTTAAAGCTGCAATATGTAACTTTTTTGGGAGACCTGACCAAATTCACATAGAAATGTGTGTTATAGATCTGTCATTCTCCTTGACAGCCAGTCTAAGAAGCAGTAGATCTGTTCTATGTGTTCTAGTTCTATGCTTCTCGTTCTTAAGTTTTGTTTTTGCGTCTTTTACTTTCGGTTTTGTACACCAGCTACAAACAGCTGAAAATACAATATTTATGCTTATGGAAAACATATTTCACAACAGTTTAGATGGTACAATGATTCTCTACACTATACTTGCTTGTTTAGTCACATAAACTGAAATTAGGCGAATTATTAGAATATTAGCAACCAGGAAATGGCGGAGTGATTTCTGCACAGTGCAATCTTTGAGGCAGGCTGGGTTAAGGCTTGCACACATCACACCGAATGTGTATCTAGGATTCCTCTGACCATCATTCAGTAGGCTGTGTTTTAGGGACCATCCGCTGTAGACGTCTGACTGCCAACATGTTCATGTAATTATACATACAAAATCTTTTTGCATTCGGTTTGCAAATTACTGCAGGTACTCTGTCGAGAGGTGGTAAGTACTCTCACTGTTATTGTGTCTGAGCCTATAGGGTTATTAAGGGAAGAATTTCCTATTGTTGTGTCTGAGCCTATAGGGTTAAGGGAAGAGTTCCCTATTGTTGTGTCTGAGCCTATAGGATTAAGGAAAGAGTTTCCTATTGTGGTGTCTGAGCCTATAGGGTTAAGGGAAGAGTTCCCTATTGTTGTGTCTGAGCCTATAGGATTAAGGAAAGAGTTTCCTATTGTGGTGTCTGAGCCTATAGGGTTAAGGGAAGAGTTCCCTATTGTTGTGTCTGAGCCTATAGGATTAAGGAAAGAGTTTCCTATTGTGGTGTCTGAGCCTATAGGGTTAAGGGAAGAGTTCCCTATTGTTGTGTCTGAGCCTATAGGGTTAAGGAAAGAGTTTCCTATTGTGGTGTCTGAGCCTATAGGGTTAAGGGAAGAGTTTCCTATTGTTGTGTCTGAGCCTATAGGATTAAGGGAAGAGTTTCCTATTGTTGTGTCTGAGCCTATAGGGTTAAGGAAAGAGTTTCCTATTGTGGTGTCTGAGCCTATAGGGTTAAGGGAAGAGTTTCCTATTGTGGTGTCTGAGCCTATAGGGTTATTAAGGAAAGAGTATCCAGGCAGAAAGGGAAAAGACATGATTGACAGTAATGATATTACAGAAGCTCTAACAGCAGATCAAGAGTAATCAGTGACAGGGGAACCATGGGAACCCCTCTAAGGGTTCACCTCTAGGGTCACAACAGGATACAAGTCAAATCAAATGTTAATTGTCACATGCGCCAAATACAACAGGTGTAGACCTTACAGTGAAATGCTGAATACAACAGGTGTAGTAGACCTTACAGTGAAATGCTGAATACAACAGGTGTAGTAGACCTTACAGTGAAATGCTGAATACAACAGGTGTAGTAAACCTTACAGTGAAATGCCAAATACAACAGGTGTAGACCTTACAGTGAAATGCTGAATACAACAGTTAGACCTTACAGTGAAATGCTGAATACAACAGGTGTAGTAGACCTTACAGTAATATGCTGAATACAACAGGTGTAGTAGACCTTACAGTGAAATGCTGAATACAACAGGTGTAGTAGACCTTACAGTGAAATGCTGAATACAACAGGTGTAGTGATAACCAGGTGGCGAATCGCATCTCTGCATGTCTGGCAGACATATCAGTGTGGATGACGGATCACCACCTCAAGCTGAACCTCGGCAAGACGGAGCTGCTCTTCCTCCCGGGGAAGGACTGCCCGTTCCATGATCTCGCCATCACGGTTGACAACTCCATTGTGTCCTCCTCCCAGAGTGCTAAGAACCTTGGCGTGATCCTGGACAACACGCTGTCGTTCTCAACTAACATCAAGGCGGTGGCCCGTTCCTGTAGGTTCATGCTCTACAACATTCGCAGAGTACGACCCTGCCTCACACAGGAAGCGGCGCAGGTCCTAATCCAGGCACTTGTCATCTCCCGTCTGGATTACTGCAACTCGCTGTTGGCTGGGCTCCCTGCCTGTGCCATTAAACCCCTACAACTCATCCAGAACGCCGCAGCCCGTCTGGTGTTCAACCTTCCCAAGTTCTCTCACGTCACCCCGCTCCTCCGCTCTCTCCACTGGCTTCCAGTTGAAGCTCGCATCCGCTACAAGACCATGGTGCTTGCCTACGGAGCTCTGAGGGGAACGGCACCTCCGTACCTTCAGGCTCTGATCAGGCCCTACACCCAAACAAGGGCACTGCGTTCATCCACCTCTGGCCTGCTCGCCTCCCTACCTCTGAGGAAGTACAGCTCCCGCTCAGCCCAGTCAAAACTGTTCGCTGCTCTGGCACCCCAATGGTGGAACAAACTCCCCCACGACGCCAGGTCAGCGGAGTCAATCACCACCTTCCGGAAACAACTGAAACACCACCTCTTTAAGGAATACCTAGGATAGGATAAAGTAATCCTTCTAACCCCCCCCCCCCTTAAAAGAGTTAGATGCGCTATTGTAAAGTGGTTGTTCCACTGGATATCATAAGGTGAATGCACCAACTTGTAAGTCGCTCTGGATAAGAGCGTCTGCTAAATGACTTAAATGTAAATGTAAATGTAAATGTAGTAGACCTTACAGTGAAATGCTGAATACAACAGGTGTAGTAGACCTTACAGTGAAATGCTGAATACAACAGGTGTAGACCTCACAGTGAAATGCTGAATACAACAGTTAGACCTTACAGTGAAATGCTGAATACAACAGGTGTAGTAGACCTTACAGTAATATGCTGAATACAACAGGTGTAGTAGACCTCACAGTGAAATGCTGAATACAACAGGTGTAGTAGACCTTACAGTGAAATGCTGAATACAATAGGTGTAGTAGACCTCACAGTGAAATGCTGAATACAACAGGTGTAGTAGACCTTACAGTGAAATGCTGAATACAATAGGTGTAGTAGACCTCACAGTGAAATGCTGAATACAATAGGTGTAGTAGACCTTACAGTGAAATGCTGAATACAATAGGTGTAGTAGACCTCACAGTGAAATGCTGAATACAATAGGTGTAGTAGACCTTACAGTGAAATGCTGAATACAATAGGTGTAGTAGACCTTACAGTGAAATGCTGAATACAACAGGTGTAGTAGACCTTACAGTGAAATGCTGAATACAACAGGTGTAGTAGACCTTACAGTGAAATGCTGAATACAACAGGTGTAGTAGACCTTACAGTGAAATGCTGAATACAACAGGTGTAGTAGACCTCACAGTGAAATGCTGAATACAACAGGTGTAGTAGACCTTACAGTGAAATGCTGAATACAACAGGTGTAGTAGACCTTACAGTGAAATGCTGAATACAACAGGTGTACTAGACCTCACGGTGAAATGCTGAATACAACAGGTGTACTAGACCTCACGGTGAAATGCTGAATACAACAGGTGTAGTAGACCTTACAGTGAAATGCTGAATACAACAGGTGTAGTAGACCTTACAGTGAAATGCTGAATACAACAGGTGTAGTAGACCTTACAGTGAAATGCTGAATACAACAGGTGTAGTAGACCTTACAGTGAAATGCTGAATACAACAGGTGTAGTAGACCTCACAGTGAAATGCTGAATACAACAGGTGTAGTAGACCTTACAGTGAAATGCTGAATACAACAGGTGTAGTAGACCTTACAGTGAAATGCTGAATACAACAGGTGTACTAGACCTCACGGTGAAATGCTGAATACAACAGGTGTACTAGACCTCACGGTGAAATGCTGAATACAACAGGTGTAGTAGACCTTACAGTGAAATGCTGAATACAACAGGTGTAGACCTTACAGTGAAATGCTGAATACAACAGGTGTAGACCTTACAGTGAAATGCCAAATACAACAGGTGTAGACCTTACAGTGAAATGCTGAATACAACAGGTGTAGTAGACCTTACAGTGAAATGCTGAATACAACAGGTGTAGTAGACCTTACAGTGAAATGCTGAATACAACAGGTGTAGACCTTACAGTGAAATGCCAAATACAACAGGTGTAGACCTTACAGTGAAATGCTGAATACAATAGGTGTAGTAGACCTTACAGTGAAATGCTGAATACAACAGGTGTAGTAGACCTCACAGTGAAATGCTGAATACAACAGGTGTAGTAGACCTTACAGTGAAATGCTGAATACAACAGGTGTAGTAGACCTTACAGTGAAATGCTGAATACAACAGGTGTACTAGACCTTACAGTGAAATGCTGAATACAACAGGTGTAGTAGACCTTACAGTGAAATGCTGAATACAACAGGTGTAGTAGACCTCACAGTGAAATGCTGAATACAACAGGTGTAGTAGACCTTACAGTGAAATGCTGAATACAACAGGTGTAGACCTTACAGTGAAATGCTGAATACAACAGGTGTAGTAGACCTTACAGTGAAATGCTGAATACAACAGGTGTAGTAGACCTTACAGTGAAATGCTGAATACAACAGGTGTAGACCTCACAGTGAAATGCTGAATACAACAGGTGTAGTAGACCTTACAGTGAAATGCTGAATACAACAGGTGTAGTAGACCTCACAGTGAAATGCTGAATACAACAGGTGTAGTAGACCTTACAGTGAAATGCTGAATACAACAGGTGTAGACCTCACAGTGAAATGCTGAATACAACAGGTGTAGTAGACCTTACAGTGAAATGCTGAATACAACAGGTGTAGTAGACCTTACAGTGAAATGCTGAATACAACAGGTGTAGTAGACCTTACAGTGAAATGCTAAATACAACAGGTGTAGACCTTACAGTGAAATGCTTACTTACAAGCCCTTAACCAACAATGCAGTTCTAAGAAAAATAAGTGATAAGTAAAAAAAAAAATATATATATATATATATATATATATATATATATATATAAAACATAACATTTGAAAAATAACAACTAATTAAAGAGCAGCAGTAAAATAACAGGCGCCGGTACAGAGTCAATGTGCGGGAGTACAGGTTAGTCGAGGTAGTTGAGGTAAAACTGTATATACATGTAGGTAGAGTTATTAAAGTGACTATGCATGGATAATAAACAGAGAGTAGCAGCAGCATAAAAGACGGGGGACAATGCAAATAGTCCGGGTAGCCATTTGATTAGCTGTTCAGGAGTCTTATGGCTTGGGGGGTAGAAGCTGTTAAAAAGCCTTTAGGACCTAGACTTGGCGCTCCGGTACCGCTTGGCGTGCGATAGCAGAGAGAACAGTCTATGACTAGAGTGGCTGGAGTCTTTGACAATTTTTAGGGCCTTCCTCTGACACCGCCTGGTATAGAGGTCCTGGATGGCAGGAAGCTTGACCCCAGTGATGTACGGGGCCGTACGTACTACCCTCTATAGGGCTTTGCGGTCGGAGGTGAGCAGTTGTCATATCAGGCAGTGATGCAACCAGTCAGGATGCTCTCGATGGTGAAGCTGTAGAACTTTTTGAGGATCTGAGGACACATGACAATTTTTTTCAGTCTCCTGAGGGGGAATAGGCTTTGGCGTGCCCTCTTCACGACTGTCTCGGTGTGTTTGGATCATGATAGTTTGTTGGTGATGTGGACACCAAGGAACTTGAAGCTCTCAACCTGCTCCACTACAGCCCCGTCGATGAGAATGGGGGCGTGCTCGGTCCTCCTTTTCCTGTAGTCCACAATCATCTCCTTTTTCTTGATCACGTTGAGGGAGAGGTTGTTATCCTCACACTTCCGTCAGGAAGTCTATAAACAAGTTGCAGAAGGAGGTGTTTAGTCCCAGGATCCTTAGCTTAGTGATGAGCTTTGAGGGCACTATGGTGTTGAACGCTGAGCTGTAGTCAATGAATAGCATTCTCACGTAGGTGTTCCTTTTGTCCCGGTGGGAAAGGGCAGTGTGGAGTGCAATAGAGATTGCATCATCTGTAGATCTTTTGGGGTGGTATGCAAATTGGAGTGGGTCTAGGGTTTCTGGGATAATGGTGTGGATGTGAGCCATGAACAGCCTTTCAAAGCACTTCATGGCTACAGACGTGAGTGCTACGGGTCAGTAATCATTTAGGCAGGTTACCTTAGTGTTCTTGGGCACAGGGACTGTGGTGGTCTGCTTGAAACATGTTGGTATTACAGACTCGGACAGGGAGAGGTTGAACATGCCAGTTGGTCAGCACATGCTCGCAGTACACATCCTGGTAATCTGTTTGGCCCTGCGGCCTTGTGAATGTTGACCTGTTTAAAGGTCTTACTCACATCGGCTATGGAGAGCGCAATCACACAGTCGTCCGGAACAACTGATGCTCTCATGCATGCTTCAGTGTTGCTTGCCTCGAAGCGAGCGTAGAAGTAATTTATCTCGTGTCACTGGGCAGCTCGCGGCTGTGCTTCCCTTTGTAGTCTGTAACAGTTTTCAAGCCCTGCCACAGCCGACGAGCGTCAGAGCCGGTGTCGTAGCCAGTGTAGTACGTACAGGCCCTGAAGCTAAGTCATTCTCTGATACAACCAAAATCGAAGTATTATGCTATCCGATACAGACCAGAACAAAGTGTTATATTACCTGATACAGACCAGAGCAAAGTGTTTTATTATCTGATATAGACCAGAGCAAAGTGTTATATTATCTGATACAGACCAGAGCAAAGTGTTTTATTATCCGATACAGACCAGAACAAAGTGTTATATTACCTGATACAGACCAGAGCAAAGTGTTATATTACCTGATACAGACCAGAGTAAAGTGTTTTATTACCTGATACAGACCAGAGCAAAGTGTTATATTACCTGATACAGACCAGAGCAAAGTGTTATATTACCTGATACAGACTAGAGTCAGCAAAAACAAACTAAATGGTCCCGCCCCTAGGGAAAGGATGCTTCCAGTAACCTGTCAGTCATCACTGAGTGACAGGTAGAGACAGCCAGTCATTATCAGATGTGAACCAATAGCTTACTGACCCTCCCCCTATCTCCTCTCCTATAGGTTGATGGCTTCTTCACCTTGTTGTTTGGCCTGGCCAGCATCAACACCCTGACTGTCATCAGTGTCACCAGATACATCAAGGGATGCCAACCTAACAAAGGTCAGAATAACATATAAATTATAAGACAAAGGTCAGAATAACATATAAATTATAAGACAAAGGTCAGAATAACATATAAATTATAAGACAAAGAACAGAATAACATATAAATTATAAGACAAAGAACAGAATAACATATAAATTATAAAACAAAGAACAGAATAACATATAAATTATAAGACAAAGGTCAGAATAACATATAAATTATAAAACAAAGAACAGAATAACATATAAATTATAAGACAAAGGTCAGAATAACATATAAATTATAAAACAAAGAACAGAATAACATATAAATTATAAGACAAAGAACAGAATAACATATAAATTATAAGACAAAGGTCAGAATAACATATAAATTATAAGACAAAGGTCAGAATAACATATAAATTATAAGACAAAGAACAGAATAACATATAAATTATAAGACAAAGGTCAGAATAACATATAAATTATAAGACAAAGAACAGAATAACATATAAATTATAAGACAAAGAACAGAATAACATATAAATTATAAGACAAAGAACAGAATAACATATAAATTATAAGACAAAGAACAGAATAACATATAAATTATAAGACAAAGAACAGAATAACATATAAATTATAAGACAAAGAACAGAATAACATATAAATTATAAAACAAAGAACAGAATAACATATAAATTATAAGACAAAGAACAGAATAACATATCAATTATAACAGCTAAAGTAGGTTGACAAAATGCTGGTAACTTCCTCCGAATTCCCAGGTTTTCACAAAATTCCGTTTTATGACTAAAATCAAATCAAATCAAACTTTATTTGTCACATGCGCCAAATACAACAAGTGTTGACCTTACCGTGAAATGCTTACTTACAAGCCCTTAACCAACAGTGCAGTTCAAGAAGAGTTAAGAAAATATTAGTAAAAAAATTATAAAAATGAACACAATGAAATAACTGCCTTGTTTAGGGGCAGAATGACAAATGTTTACCTTGTCAGCTCTGGGATTTGATCTAGCAACCTGTCAGTTACTGGCTCAACGCTCTAACCACTAGGCTATCTGCTGCCGCCCCCAATAACTATCAACAGCAAACTTAGGAAATTCCTCTGCATTATCATTAACAGCAGACTTGTACATTTCCTCAGTGAAAACTGAGCAAATGTCCAATTGGCTTTTTAACAAATTACCTTACGACAAACCACGTATTCACCCTAATTCACCCTAATTGACAAACAAACAAACAAAAACAAAGGCAAAGTCTTATCATACTTTGTTGATTTAAAAAAAAGCTTGACTCAATCTGGCATGAGGGTCTGTTGATGGAAAGTGGTGTTGGGGGGAAAACATACGACATTATAAAATCCATGTACACAAACAACAAGTGTGCAGTTAAAATTGGCAAAAAATACTAACATTTCTTCTCACAGGGCCGTGGGGTGAGACAGGGATGCAGCTTAAGCCCCACCCTCTTCAACATACTGTATATATCAATGAATTGGCGCGGGCACTAGAACAGTCTGCAGCCTGCGGCCTCACCCTATTAGAATCTGAAGTCAAATGTCTACTGTTTGCTGATGATCTGGTGCTTCTGTCCCAAACCAAGGAGGGCCTACAGCAGCACCTAGATCTTCTGCACAGATTCTGTCAGACCTGGGCCCTGACAGTAAATCTCAGTAAGACCAAAATAATGGTGTTTCAAAAAAGGTCCAGTTGCCAGGACCACGAATACAAATTCCATCTATACACCGTTGCTCTGGATCTGGCCAAATATACTTGAATCAGTTATAGAACCCATTACCCATTACCCGTTGTGGTTGTGATGTCTGGGGTCCGCTCACCAACCAAGATTTCACAAAATGGGACCATCACCAAATAGAGACTCTGCATGCAGAATTCTGCAAAAACATCCTCCGTGTGCAACGTGAAACACCAAATAATACATGTAAAGCAGAATTAGGCCGGTACCAGTTAATTGCCAAAATCCCCAAAATAGCTGTTAAATTCTACAACCACCTAAAAGAAAGCGATTCCCAAACCTTCCATAACAAGGCCATCACCTACAGAAATATATATAAAGTCCAGGGAAGTTCCTTGAGAGCCGTCGTGGTATCGGCTTGAGGGGGGGGTTGTACACGGCCGTGACCATAATCGAAGTGAAATCTCTTCGGAGATAATACAGTCAGCATTTGATTGTGAGGTATTCTAGGTCGGGTGAACAAAAGGACTTCCTGTATGTTATCACAATTACACCATGAGTCGTTAATCATGAAACATACAGTTGAAGTCGGACGTTTACATTCACCTTAGCCAAATATATTTAAACTCAATTTTTCACAATTCCTGACATTTAATACTAGTAAAAATTCCCTGTCTTCAGTCAGTTAGGATCACCACTTTATTAAGAATGTGAAATGTCAGAATAATAGTAGAGAGAATGATTTATTTCAGCCTTTATTTATTTCATCACATTCCAAGTGGGTCAGAAGTTTACATACCCTCAATTAGTATTTTGTAGCATTGCCTTTAAATTGTTTAACTTGGGTCAAACGTTTCAGGTAGCCTTCCACAAGCTTTCCACAGTAAGTTGGGTGAAGTTTGGCCCATTCCTCCTGACAGAGCTGGTGTAACTTAGTCAGGTTTGTAGGCCTCCTTGCTCGCACACGCTTTTTCAGTTCTGCCCACAAATTGTCTATGGGATTGAGGTCAGGGCTTTGTGATGGCCACTCCAATACCTTGAATTTCTTGTCCTTAAGCCATTATGCCACAACTTTGGACGTATGCTTGGGGTCATTGTCCATCTGGAAGACCCATTTGCGACCAAGCTTTAACTTCCTGACTGATGTCTTGAGATGTTGCTTCAATATATTCACATAATGTTAATTCCTCATGATGCCATCTATTTTGTGAAGTGCACCAGTCCCTCCTGCAGCAAAGCACCCCCACATCATGATGCTGCCACCCCCGTGCCTCACGGTTGGGATGGTGTTCTTCGGGTTTGCAAGCCTCCCCCTTTTTCCTCCAAACATAACGATGGTAATTATGGCCAAACAGTTCTATTTTTGTTTCATCAGACCAGAGGACATTTCTCCAAAAAGTACGATCTTTGTCCCCATGTGCAGTTGCAAACCGTAGACTGGCTTTTTTTATGGCGGTTTTAGAGCCGTGGCTTGCTGAGCTGCCTTTCAGGTTATGTCGATATAGGACTCGTTTTACTGTAGATATAGATACTTTTGTACCTGTTTCCTCCAGCATCTTCACAAGGTCCATTGCTGTTGTTCTGGGATTGATTTGCACTTTTCGCACCAAAGTACGTTCATCTCTAGGAGACAGAACGCATCTCCTTCCTGAGCGGTATGACGGCTGCATGGTCCCATGGTGTTAATACTTGCATACTATTGTTTGTACAGATGAAAGTGGTACCTTCAGGCGTTTGGAAATTGCTCCCAAGGATGAACCAGACTTGTGCAGGTCTACATTTTTTTCGGAGGTCTTGACTGATTTCTTTTGATTTTCCCATAATGTCAAGCAAAGAGCCACTGAGTTTGAAGGTAGGCCTTGAAATACATCCACAGGTACACCTCCAATTGACTCAAATGATATCAATTAGCCTATCAGAAGCTTCTAAAGCCATGACATAATTTTCTGGAATTTTCCAAGCTGTTTAAAGTCAACAGTCAACTTAGTGTATGTAAACTTCTGACCCACTGGAATTGTGATACAATGAATTATAAGTGAAATAATCTGTCTGTAAACAATTTTGGGAAAAATTACTTGTGTCATGCACAAAGTAGATGTCCTAACCGACTTGCCAAAACTATGATTTGTTAACAAGACATTTGTGGGGGTTGAAAAACTAGTTTTAATGACTCCAACTTAAGTGTATGTAAACTTCTGACATCAACTGTACACCCCCACCCTTCTTCTTCTTCCGGAGAGATGTTTATTCTTGTCGGCGCGATGAACTGAGAATCCAGTTGGACCGACTCCAAACAGTATATCCCAGAGAGAGACATGTTTCCGTGAAACAGAGTATGTTACAATCCCTGATGTCTCTCTGGAAAGAAGTTAACGTGCGGCCCATAGGGCCTGGTCAAAAGTAGTGCACTAAATAGGGAAGATGGTGTCAGCCCTGGTCAAAAGTAGTGCACTAAATAGGGAACATGGTGTCAATTGGGGAGTCACATTCCAGTAGGTCTTATCTGACAAGAGAAGAAAGAGTGTGATGCATGTTGTTCTCGCTGTTAATGGGCTGTCATTACTGCCTGGATTTATGGAAGGAAATTACTGTGTGATTAATGATAACTATTATAGTACATTCTCTACACCAGACCTGACAATTAACTTCATTTGAGGTTGAGGTTGAGGTGAGGAATGTCTTAACTACTTAAAGTAATACTAGAATAACTGCCTCTGTTAACTTCTGTTGTTATCACTCTATGGTGGGTTGATTGCTCGGAAGGGGAGGTTTTACAGTATGCTTTGAGGTTATTCAGAAAAATTTCATCATGGCTGACATCTTGGGTAGAGTAGGCTATTCATCAATCAATTGTATGCAATTTAATACATTTGTTTTTTTAGTTCGTCAGTTGACTGGATCTTGTACTGTATCTGTTATTATTTGATTATGTGCTAAATGTCTTTCGTAAGTCAACTCACATTGAAATTATTTGAAATTGATCGGTCAGATTGGCCTTCAATACCTTCAATTAGACTATTGTGTTACATCATTTACCAAGGAGGCACTAAAAAGCATATCACCTCATACGGGATTCACACAGCATGTCCTGTAGTCAGATATACGTGACTGATTAATTATGTTTGGTCATTGGAAGCACACCATCACAACAATCGATGCTTTCTCTTCTCACTGAATAGCAAATCCATATGTACTTTGTCCAGAAAGGTTCTTTTCAGTGGGAGTGATTTATAAGCGCTAGCCGGGTGGCGCCTGAAAAAGAGACTCATTGTTCATAAAATGTCACAGTCTGACATTCATAACTGTAACTGGGGTGGAAAATATTCTGGACTTTAACGTGCCAGCCTCCCTCCAACTTTTCCTGTCGCGTGTTTGCGGAGGAATATCATTTTGGAAATCAGAGCCCTTTTAGAGAGGGTGACACACTGATCTAGGATCAGGGACTACACAGAAAAAACAAATGGTTCTATATTGCACCAGATAAGGGTTCATTGGCTTGTAACCATAACAGAACCCTTTTTGGTACTGTATAGAATCTTTTTTTGAAGGTTCTATAAAGAATCATGGTCATAAGGTTCTAAATGGAACCTGTATGATGCTATAAAGAACTAAGGTTCCTCTAAAGAACTATTAAGAAAAGTTCTATATAGCAACAAATAGTGTTCCGCTATGGTTACAACCCTTTTTGGGCTATTTAGAACCCTTTTTAATGGTTCTTTATAGAACCTTTATAGAGAATGGTACTATAAAGAACCTTTCTCAATCGCAAAGGTTCTACACATAATCTTTTGAAGAACAATACAGGCTTTTTTAAATTTCAGGTTAGCCATATTATTTTGTAAAAATTCCATAGGTGTTAATATTGTGTTAATTGACAAGTTGAATCAGGTGTGCTAACTAGTGATGTTTTGTTTGATGCCGGAGATCAGTGTACTTCGCAGCAGTGTGCCGATGCCTGGATCAATTTATCAGAAGCACATGATCCCTGACTGCAGGATTAAAGGGAAATATTGAGGGTGACTGCAGGACTATAGGGACATGTTGAGGGTGACTGTAGGATTAAAGGGAAATATTGAGGGTGACTGCAGGATTATAGGGAAATATTGAGGGTTACTGCAGGATTATAGGGAAATATTGAGGGTGACTGCAGGATTATAGGGAAATATTGAGGGTGACTGCAGGATTAAAGGGAAATATTGAGGGTGACTGCAGGATTATAGGGACATGTTGAGGGTGACTGTAGGATTAAAGGGAAATATTGAGGGTGACTGCAGGATTATAGGGAAATATTGAGGGTGACTGCAGGATTATAGGGAAATATTGAGGGTGACTGCAGGATTAAAGGGAAATATTGAGGGTGACTGCAGAATTATAGGGGAATATTGAGGGTGACTGCGGGATTATAGGGAAAAGTTGAGGGGGACTGCAGGATTAAAGGGAAATATTGAGGGTGACTGCGGGATTATAGGGAAAAGTTGAGGGTGACTGCAGGATTAAAGGGAATGTTGAGGGTGACTGCAGGATTATAGGGAAATATTGAGGGTGACTGCAGGATTAAAGGGAAATATTGAGGGTGACTGCAGGATTATAGGGAAATATTGAGGGTGACTGCGGGATTATAGGGAAAAGTTGAGGGTGACTGCAGCATTAAAGGGAAATATTGAGGGTGACTGCGGGATTATAGGGAAAAGTTGAGGGTGACTGCAGGATTAAAGGGAAATGTTGAGGGTGACTGCAGGATTATAGGGAAATATTGAGGGTGACTGCAGGATTAAAGGGAAATGTTGAGGTTGACTGCAGGATTATAGGGAAATGTTGAGGGTGACTGCAGGATTATGGGGAAATGTTGAGGATGACTGCAGGATTATAGGGAAATGTTGAGGGTGACTGTAGGATTATAGGGAAATGTTGAGGGTGACTGCAGGATTATAGGGACATGTTGAGGGTGACTGTAGGATTAAAGGGAAATATTGAGGGTGACTGCAGGATTATAGGGAAATATTGAGGGT